>NC_134485.1:135551037-135796037 GCF_040206685.1 Ascaphus truei
GGGGTCATCACATTGGGAAATTACATTGCAGGTTTGTACTGGGGACCTCGCAGGCTATATTTGAAGATATTTGTTATGGGAACATCACTGGGACCCTCGATTCACCCCAAAAAAATAAAAATAAATGTGGGGGTGGTGTGGGAGGGGGGAGGATCGTTGCTTTAATCAGGTGCTTTTGTTTGATCTAAAGCAGAACCTAAGGCTTACCTAATCAACTAAGAATCAGAATTCTGCAAATTCATTTGATATTTTTTTAATACCAAACACATTGGGAGAAGTTGCATGCCTTCTGATTCACAGGAAAAACATTTCAGCACACTACCATGTGAATCCCTAACTGCTTTGGTATGCTCTATTTACAACAACCAGTGCTCATGTTTTATAGCTTTCACAACCTATTGGAAAAGCACCACCCTGGTCATCATGACAACCGTCCAAACACAAAATAGTGCACAGTACAACAGGAACCAAAATAGTTTCTTTGTCCCAGATGGACATTTAAAAAAAGGGGCAGCCGCAGTGAGGTTCACCGAACCAACAAACCTAGCATTCCCTGGCAATTACCACATTCCAGAGAGCCCCAGACTCTTAGTGCAGGGATGCATGACTCCACAGGGAACATGCAATGTGTTACTGTAAATTGTTGGGGTTAGGAAAGGTTATTTAACTGGAAGGGGGAGCGGATGAGTATCTCTTTTCCATGCTACAGATGCAGCCACCAGTATCTGATCACTTGCCTGGGTAAAACCCAATGCATCTCACAGTAAATGTCTCAACATTACTGTGAGATTCCTAATGGCCATAGGATTAACACAGGAGGTGTGGTTCAGTTTGAGTGCGACTGCAGGGACCCCCGCTGTGTTAATCTGATGGGCCATTAGGAATCTCACAGAAACGTGAGGCATGTTGAGGCATTTACTGTGAGATTGCCCCAGATTTTCCAAGGCAAGTGATCTAATACTGGTGGCTGCATCTGGACAGAGACGTTTCTGGTATCGCTGGCAGCTGGAGTCTAGAAGTATGAGCATAGCAGGGACCCACAGAGGCAGGAGATCGGATGGTGGAGCAGGAGCGGCAGTAAGCGGCCAGTGGTCTGAGGGGAAAGAGGGAGATATGGACGCAGTGGCGTAACTAATGGCCGGGATGTCCAGGCTTGTACCGGGGGCCCCCGCACGGGGAGGGGGGGGCCCCAAAGGGAGTCAGGACCCTCCCAACTTGTGATGCACTCCAAAGCAGCAAGGCCTCTGTAAAAGCATCCTACCTCCATTAACGTCGCAACGTCATGTGACACTGCGTCGTCATGGTGACGTGATGTCACATCGGGAAGCGTTACCACAATGTGATGTAGCGACGTCTTGACGCTGGTAAGTGAACTGCCCAAGGACTTATTACACTGTAGTTACACCACTGCATGGAAGATGGGGATAGGGAAGGATGGAGGGGTTCTCTTCCTGGATGGAGGAGTGGAGGCAGGAAACAGGGGACAGGGGCTTTGATTTTCAGTTTGGAGGCAGTGAATTCAGGTGTTAAAAGGTTGGGCGTTATCTCCCTTACCACCTCAGGTGTCATCAAGGGGTGTGAGCTCTTGTACTGTAGTGACATTGCACTTGCCGCAGTTGGCACAGGGAGTGGCGCGTGAAGAGGCTGTTGCAGTTAGTTCTCCAGAAGTGGGAGCTGGAGGTGAGTCTCTAGGAACAACTGGTTGTATAGAGCAGGGGGATAGTGGCTTGCAAAACACTTTGCGTCCGACCACTGTCCACCATGCGCCCGACCTGACCAGCCAGGTCTGCCACGCCCAATCACCAGCTCCAACAACTTACTGTATGTTTCAATTTCACGCACAGGACCACTACAAGACAGGCCACTAGACCACTAGACAGGCCGCTCTGATGCGCCATTTTTAAATATTGCATGGGACATTTAAAGATGGCGCATCGGAGCAGCCTGTCTAGGCAGTGTAGCGGTCCCACACGGAACATTTAAACATGCAGTTGTCGGAGCAGAAGAACTGGCTTGGCTTGTTGGGTTGGGTGCACTGCGGTGGCAGACAGTGGGAGGTTGGGTGCAGGAGTGGACATCAGGGTGATATGTCCAGCGGTGAGCTCTCCTGCAGTGAAGTGCCCCGGCAGTGAAACGCCGGTGGTGTTTTGGTCGCGGCCAAATGTCCTATGCCGCTCCAGTGGTGTAACGGGATATATCACGTGTGTGGATGGATCAATAGTTGTTTAATGGAACAGTCTATAGAACAATTGATGGTAGTGCTTACTCCATGGCAGGGGATTACCCCAATGTCAAGGGTGATACCTCAGCGGGTTTAAGGATCCCGTCTGTGTAGCCAAGTTCGAGTTCAGGGGCTGGCAGAGATAGTGTGGGTGATGAGGTAGTAGCAGCAGGGGCAGAGGTGTGAAGATAGGAGGCTAGTATAGTGCTGTAGTGTCTGTTGAGGACAAAGACATGGAGGGGGATTCTAATGCAAGCATTGCTAGTTTTAGAGATGCATACCTTTGCCTTTCTAGCCCATTGTGCTTTCATCTTGCATATTCTCTTGGAGTGGTGAGGCTATTGAGGGTCTTGGTTCTAAAGTGTCTTGATTTTAATATATGGTTTAAGGCTAATCATGTTCCATGAGAAGCAGGATAGCAGTTGCTCTTTCACACTTCCAGTTTGCTGCTTTACAGTAGCTGGTACCAGATGTGGACATGGCAGGGGAATCCTGCCCACCGTGACTTTGGAAGTTCACTGGAGTAATTAAGCTTTTGAGGGGGTTCGCATAAGGGGGATGAAATTGGGTCAGTTTCTAATGCAGCTGCTTCATTGGGAGCTGGCTAGCTGTCCTCCAGATATACTGTACGACTTGGCTCTAATTCAGTCATGGGAATTTATGAAAATTATGAGGTGATTTATCACAGTTGTTGCAGTGTTTTAAAGACTGTTAGTATGGTCTGAGATACCACTTAGGGTTGTGGGGAGAGGGACCAGGGATATTAATGCAGTGGACAGATTGAGGAGGAAGGTGGCGTTCACTTAATCTTTCACCGTTTGCACCCACCTTACATCACTAAGACTATTCATCTACTTACTGGTCTATTTAGGTGGAGCACCCCAGTTGATCATCAATTTACTCTTGTTTTGTCAACAAGGTGATGGCAGCATGAGTAGCGGAGGTGGCTGGTCTGTCTATTAGACATGAGGATTTGGAGGGTGACCCTAGTGGATTATTCAGAGAGAATGGGGTGTACATTTTGAATATAGGTTGTAAAATGTTGAACCTGGCATGCGAGTCCGGTGGAGAAAGCAGTAGGATTGGTGGGGACTCACAAGGGCAGTTTAAGGTCTGCTAAATGACATTGATGCTGGTTCTAGAAGTGTGGCATGGGGTGGGAAACGCAGTCAGTCTTAGCACCTGTCGTTGACATGTATAGAACCTCTTAATGCATGTTGTTGGTAAAGGCTGTGTCATGTCTGGCTAAGGTGTCTGGTAGGACAGCCACCTGCCTTGTTACTGTGACCTTCTGGGTTACTAGCACCCCAGACACATGGCATATATGTCCTGGGGTGCAAGTGGCAATGATGGGTATGAGTTGAGATTATCCCATTCACTCTTTGTGAGGATTGGCCTTAGGTCTCGCCTGCATGATGTGCACCCACTTGTAATGTGCCACGCTGTCAGAATTGTACGTAGGTGTCATTCTACTGTTGTCAGGCAAAAGACTCAACAGGAGTTAACACTGACAGCAGGATAACCATCTCATCCACTTCACCTGTGGTGTTTACTCCACCCCCTGACAAATGAGTGGGCAGATGGCAATCATCACATTCAGCCTTGTGCCTTTCCTCTGATTGGCTTACAGTCCTTTATATGCTCACTGATCCCTGCTCCAAATCGGCTGAGCATAATAGTCCAACCAAGTGCTAACCACAAGCACCGAGTTTGCCGTGTCCTGCTTTGCCTTTTGCAATTTTGCTAACCTTGTCTTATCTCCTAGTAAACACACAGATACCCAACAAGCTCTGAGAAACCCCTAACATTACCACATAATATATATGTATATAAGTGTCAAAAGGAGTGCTAGTGGGCGTGGCTAAACGTATACAACAAAAAACAGAGAAAGATGCCCAAAGCTACTTCCAATGTGACAAAAATACACAGTGCAATATCTATATATTCTCTTAAAAAAAAGGGTAATTTAGTTTAACCCTTTGGCCAAAGCATCTTAAGCCTGCTGTCACATTCACATCATGACCGTAGCAGGTCCTAACACTCCCTGGGTTAAAATTCTTATTAACATGTATAATAACAGGAAGAATGATCACATTGGATCTGTCAGAACCTGGCTTAAGACGCTTTGGCCAAAGGGTTAAACATATGACCCTTTTTTTCAAGAGAATATATAGGTATTGCACTTCGTATTTTTGCCACATTGGAAGTATCTTTGGGCATCTTTGTCTGTTTTTTGTTGTATACTTATCTCCTAGTACCCTTGACCTCGGCTTGTACCAGGACCCCCGCCTTCTCTTATACATGACCTCGGCTTGTACCTGGACTCCCACCATCTCCGCACCTCGACCACGCACATCGACTATTCTCCATCTCCAAACTTAGACCACGGCGAGTATGAACACTATCGTACTTCTCCTACCCTGACCCGGCCATACGACTACAGATTTGCTCACCTAACACAGTCTCGCGGCTGCAGGTTGGTGTATTCTAATCCCCACCTCAGCCTCGCCGTTCTTTCCTGTTTGTGGCGAACACCTGTTACACTCTTGTCTTGATGTGTTTGATCGTGTTATGTTCAGTAAAGCTATCATACCAAGAAGTTGTTGTGTTGTGTTTATTGGGATTATGCGAGGGTACAAAAATCAAGGAATGGGAGAGGCAAGAAAATGAAGGAGAAAAAACGGAACACTACCAGTGGAGAAAATTGAAAGAATACAGAGAAGTGTAATACAGAAAAAAATCAATATATTTATTGGGTCATGTTAAAAAAACGGAGGTATACACCCCACCTCCGTGTTTCATGCTGTAGCGCTTTATCAAGGTACACATTTACCAGAGTCTATTTAAGGGTTAACCGCGCGCTGGTTCTATCAATCACTTCCCAACAAGGGGAACCTCCCGATGGCACACAACATGTGACGTCAGCATGTCCGGCGTGGGACGTCAGCGCGCCTGAGCTTACCAATTGAATGTCAAAACTTTATTATACTGTAACAAACGCAATGGTGCAAAGAAGAAAAAAAATTCTTAAAACAAAACGAAACTGAGGAAAACCTGGATACTTGATATATGTCAAGTCTTGCGGCAACTGTGGAATGGATCCCAGTAGCTGGAAATGGTAGGGCAGGCAGCGAGAGGCGTAGTCGGGGTCACAGGCAAAAGTCCAGGGCAGGCAGCGAGAGGCGTAGTCGAAAGGGCAAGCAGGGGTCTAGCAACGATAACAGGAACAACAATGAGCAGCAAAGCAGTGAGCTATTCTATCCAGGAAGTATCAGTATAAACAAGCAAGGAGGAACAGGAAGAGGACGTTTGACCAACCGTGGGGCATGAATAAAAATGTTCTGGTTCCCAGGACCGTAGCCCACACACTGGACCAGATACTGGAGTTTTCCCCCAAATAGTCTGGAGTCCAGGATCTTCTCCACAATCAACTCCTCCTCATTGTCTACTAGAAAAGGGTCGGGAGGAGGAAGGTTGCGTCCAGGAAAAGGGTTCTCACGGAACGGCTTCAGAAGCAAAGTGTGGAATACTGGGTGCACTTTAATGGATTCTGGAAGTTCTAATCGGAAGGACACAATTTTTGGCCCAATTTGGTGTAAGGAATCGGGGAACACGTAATTTGTGGCGTATTCCCTCCTTACCTGCTGCTGCGGCCACTGTTCCTGCCCATGCACACTCCGCTGCTCTCATTACAGAGCGCGCGTTCACCCGCAGCTCTTCTAGCGGCGCACACACGCGATGACGTGCGATGATCCCCAGCTGTGTGGCAAGTCTCTCTTCCCTGCCTTGTTGCCTGCAGCCTCTCATGTGAGTGTACTGTTTGCTCACTTTTATCTTAATAAACTACACCCATATACCTTGATGTGTGGTGTCACCCTTGTATACATATATACCACTGTGTGAGATGTGGAAGACACGTGTGAAGATACAGATGAGCGTTTGGTATCAGACTGCTGAGCGTCCTAAAGGAAAGGTCTTTGATGATAGCTGGTAGCTGTGAAAGATATCATTACCTCTGCCCAGTACCACACTCGGCCGTGTGAGTACACTGTCATATTTATATTTATTCCCTTCATCACCAACATTGTGTGTTGTCATTTGTGTGATAGGGACATCTCTGGATTCCCTTTTACTTGTATTGCGCCCCCCTACTCTTCTTTTCACATATCTACAGTACGAGGATCGCGGGAAGATCCTCGTCCTGGGGTTGAGCAGCAATCAAAATCATCTTTTTATGGGCTAGTATGGTCCATTAGTATTTCTGACTATTACTATATTAGTATTGGATTTGGAGTGGAGTGCCCCAGTTCTCTTTTGTATCCCAGCTCCGCTGGGGCCGCACCTCCGCTCCGCCCCCTGTCCCCATTGACCTATCCTGCCTTTAAATACTTCCTGCTTCCTCCTATGCTTTGCTCAGCATAACCCTATGTAGCCTCGTGAAGCTCACTTCGTTTGTGCAGTGCTCTCTCCTTTGCAGTTAACCTCTTGTGTACCGACTCGGCTTGTTTGTGGACCCTTCTGGATTTTGGACTTTGGCATACCCTCGACTACGGCGACCTCTCCTACTCTTGAACACGGCATATAGACTTGGGCTACGCTGCTCTCTCCAATCCCAGACCACAGTTCTACTATCCTGTCTTCTCCAATCCCGGAACTCGGCAAGTATACCGCATCTCCTACACTCTCCAACCCAGACCCGGCTACACTAAACTATCCGCCTTCCAGGCATGCCTCCGCTGCTGCGGGTGTGTGATATTATACCTTCCCACCTCAGTGCCGGGGTCTTGTCTGGTTTGTGGGCAGCGCGAGCGATACAGTTGGTAGGGATCTTCAGTCTTAAGTTTCGGGTCTAGAGCCAGACCTTATCTCCAACCATACATTACAGAGATGATCTCCGGTGTTGATCCGCTGCTCTCTTGTATCGTGTCTGAGACTCCTGAAGTGTCTCTTTTAGGGTCTCTTGGATCTTTTGTAGAGCCACAAGTTTCTTTGTGACCGCCGGAATGGGGCCAGAAATCTCTAAGCGAGGAAGAAAGCAGGGTCTGGGGTGGGGGGGGAGTTGGATGATCAACCTTGTTAGGGCCCGGGCGGGAGGATTTGGAGGGGGGAGGGAAGGCACGTGGGGGCCTGCAGCCTGCTGTACTGGGCAGCAGCAGAGGAGGAACTGGGTGTTACGCCGGTGCTGCCCACAGACCAGACCCGTCCCCTGTGCTGAAGGGGGAGGTAGGAATACACGCACCAGCAGCAAAGGGAGCGTGTCCGGAGTGTGGTATTAAGCGTTGCCAGGCCAGATATAAGTAACGTAGACAATACTTGCCGGTACCGGGTATAGGAGTAGAATAGTGATTGCGTTGCCGAGGTCAGGGAGCAGAGGGATGAGGAAGGTTGAAGTCCAAGCCGTGATCGTGGGATGCCAGAAAATACGTAGTCCAAGGAGAGCCTAAGTCGAGAGCCAAAGGGGGTAGTCGTACGAGCCGTGTCAAAACCTGTAGTAACCGAGAGTATACCAAACACTTCCATAAAGAGACTATGTCGAGCGATGAGTGAAGGCTCAGAGATGCTGGATAAGGCTGGGCTGACCAATCAGGGATGGAGGCGGGTCAGGAGGACTGCAGGGAGCCTCTCTGGATAGGTGTGGCTGATACAACCAGGTGAGCACTGGTAGCACTCTGATTACACCCGTGCAGTGTACGGGGGCAGAGCCTCAGAGCAGGAGTGGAAGTAGAAGAGTGGATGCTGGGTGCACGCTCTGTAAGCTGCGTGTGCACGCGACCAGCGTTGGAGGAGGATACACGTGTGCGCGCGGGACGGAGGACCCGCGCCAGCCACAGAAAAGGAGGAGGAGCGATGGGACCGCCGAAGGGAGGGACCCTGCGGCGACAGAGGAGCTGACGGCCCGTGGAGGCAGGTAAGCGAAGGTTCAGCTGCGCGCCCCTAGTCTCCCTGAGGGTAGTCTGTGTGTTGCGCGGACGGCGCTGAGAAATCAGATTCCTAACACCGGTAAGGTAGGGTCGGGGCTTGATGCCTCTGGCATTGCACGTGGGGGGGGGGGGCTCGCAGCCTGTACCCATGTTTGCTGGTAGCAGGGCCCAGAGGGGGGGGTGAGTTGAATGATCTCCTTTGTTAGGCACGTGGGGGGCCTGCAGCCTGCTGTACCGGCGGTAGCAGAGGAGGAACCTGCTCCAGACAGCCCGCGGTGGACAGGGTAGAATGCTGGGAAGGTAGGACATGGTTTTTTGGGGGGCAGTTTGGTTGCCTGCTCGGTAAGGGAATGGTGTTGAGGGGGGGGGTTGTGGGTTAAGGAGGGGCCCGTGGTATGGCACGTGGGGGGTCCCGCAGCTGGTAGGCTCAGTTAGGGCTGGTGGGGGAAACTCAGACAACACAAATAGGGACACAACACACAACAGTACACGGTGTACATACACAACAGTACGGGGTAATACAGATACAAAATTACAGTACAAATAAGCAGTGCTTGACAAACCAACCAAAAATCTACTCGCCGAACCAAAAAATCTACTCGCCACCTAGCCCCACCTTTTAAAAAAGAAATTGAATAAATTCCTAGTTAGAACTAATAACAAGATTCATTTTTTACATAACAGTTTATTTATTGTATTACATTTATACTTTACTACAATTAGTCCTTGTTACGTGTGTGTGTGAGAAAATTTCATATGACCTCACTAATCGGAAAAAAAACCCAGATATGAATGACTAGTTTCCTGAACCCCTTAACCAGTGTCTGGATGCCCCCGCTTCACAATTTCTAAAGCAGCAATCCCGCCTGGGATCTTACCTGATCCGCAGTCCCTCAATGTCCAGGTACCCTCATTCCCGCAATGTTATATGTTGGAGGGGAGGTGTTTCCTACCTGTCTTCTGGGTTAGGGGGGATTCCGATGTCTCCTGTGTGAAGCTTGATTCAGATCTGGAAGAAAGCAGTATAGGTTATTTCGCTCCAGGTATAGGGCAGTTAAGACAAGACAGAGAGATTGTGGGTGAGAGACAGAGAGAGTGAGTGACAGAGAGAGAGAGTGGGGGGGTGGATGAGTGAGGGGTGGGTGACTGACATTTGGGTGTGTGACACTTGGGTGGGTGACTGACACTTGGGTTGTTGGGTGTCTGACTGATTGTGGGTTGGTGTCTGTATTTATTTACACACAAACACACACAGACACACACACACACACACACACACACACACACACACTTTAGAGTGTAGCAGTAGCACAAGTCAAATGCACTGTAAGGGTAGAGGTACTGTATCTGAAGGCAGGTGAACATGAAACTAATAAGCAAATTGTATACTTTTGTGTCAAAGTTTAAGCTGTTTATACAATTAGAAAAGAAAGGGAAATGTTTAGTTTAAACCCCCTTGAGCCACTGCAGAACCCCAGGAATCAGAGGGTGAAGACATCTAAAGGTAAAGAAAAACATAGAATGTATGTTATTTTTCTTTTACAGGTTTTAATTGTTTTGTTTATTGTTACAGCATTTTTTTTAAAGCCCATTCATTGCCACTGTATTTATGTATGTCTCTTTATAGATATACATACATACATAAAGGGGAGAAGCAATGGTTGTTTTTGCAAACACTTGATTTTATGTATTTTGTTTTTTTGTTTAGAAATGTTTGGTCAATTTAATTTTTAGTTTTATTTAGTAAGATGTCATTTTTAGTGGTGTTTTAAATAGTTTGTTTCGGGGAGGGGGGTTGCTTGCTTTTTAATAGTGGCTGCTTTTTGGTAGTTAGATTTTGTCTGATGGTGTTTACTTTGAGCTTACATGTATTTATTAATGGTTTTGTTTTGGTGTTTTAATTGTTAATTGTCTTGTTTATTTTGGATTGGATGAATTGATTGGTGGTCATTTAGTTCCGTTTACTTCTTTATTTGTTTTTAGTTTCTCATTGTTTTGATTGCATTGGATCTTGTTTGTGATTGGTTTTTTTAGGTTGACCATTGACTGGCATAGTATTAAATGATGCTCATATTATATGGGCATGATGTGCCCACTGTGCCATTCAATTGTTTTATTGGCATTTGTTATCTATTTAATTGGCTATGTGATGTGTTTTATTTTGATATGTAATATTTTTGATTTGGGCCTGTTTTTTAATTCCTTACCCAATTCTTACTATAGTGGTAAATCTTGCCCATATTATATGAGCATGATGTACCCACTGTACCAATGAATGGGTGAATAGTGGGGGTAGTTGCCTGGGGAGGGTGGTTAGGCCTCCTGGGTGGGTAGTGGCAGAGGGTGGGTTAACCCCTTAATTACTATAGTGGCTACTAACTGCTAAGGTGATTAAGGGGTTAGGGGACATTAGATTGTCTTTTTTTATGTACTGTATTGTTTGTAGAAACGGAGGACATGGACGGTGATGAGGACGAGGACAGCCTTCATCGTGGCAGCCTGGCAGGGGTGAGTGCAAGATTTATTTACTTAATTTATGCTGCTTAATGTTGTCTTTTAAATGGCCAAATGCACAATTATCCATATGTAGATAATAGTAATTTTGGCCATTATTGTACTGTATGTGTTAGGGGGTGGGGAGGAGTGGGGTATATTTATTTTAAAGTATTGTTTATTTTTTTGGGGACACAAGATTGGTGCTACAGGCCAGTGGGGACTCCTGCGGGGATCACCCGAGGGCCCCGGACTCCAGCGGGGATCACCCGAGGGCCCCGGACTCAAGCGGGGATCACCCGAGGGCTCCGGACTCCCGTGGGGACCACCCGAGGGCCCCGGACTCCCGCGGGGATCACTTGAGGACACACGGACTCGCGTGGGGATCACCAGAGGACCCACAGACTCCGCAGGGATCACCGAGGACACCCGCCGGCCTGTTGTATTAATGGTGTGCTGACAAAAAGGTAAACAATGCTTTTCGGAGTGTCTCCAGCTCTTTTGCGCCAGCCTTTAGCTGGTGCAAAAAATCTGGCGTGCTTTTAAAGCACGTTTGACTTATCACTGCTTAGTGAATCCTGCTGATTGGCCTACTACATCCGAGGCCATAGGATAGCTGCTGTGCTACAGTGGGTTCATACAGGAATCTACTGCCCTGTAGTCAGCCTCAGTGAAGAAACTATTTGCATTTCTCAACTTCATATGAAATGTATATCTTAATAGATATTTCACAGAAAGGCTATGAGCCCAAATGAGTTTGATTTGGGCTTCCAGAAGAATATAAATACTCTTCGCTTCAAACAATAAAACACCATTGAGATCATCGGGGAAATGGAAGCTGCTTGATTTTCAAATGAGTGTTACCGCTTTCCAAATAAGTGAGAATCCCAGCTACTGAGTGTTCTGTGCAAAACAATGCTGCTATTCTCCTAATGATCCCTCAAGTAGTGTCTGTAATTCTGTGCACTAAAAAAAATGTAAATGCACACACAGCTAGACGCACACCCATTTAATAAAACAAGGGGGGACACATTTATACTGTGTGTGTATATATATATATATAGCAACTGTAAATATTCCTGTATATTCATTTGCATGTCTTAGACAGGTCTGCAATCCTGTCTTTCACCATTATCACCCAGCAAACAGCACTTCCACTGCAGCAAGGGATTCTGGGAAATGACATGCAAATGAGCACACAATATTTACAGTTGCTTTATGCTTTACTGTGGAGGGTTTTAGTCACTTTTTTTACCCACCATAACCTTAATAGTCGTGGTGATTACCTACTCTTATCTCATTTGAGCAAATGTCAGCAAGCCAACCTCACACTGATGAGACCCATCAAGGTTGAAACATGTCTGTGAGTGGGTTAACTGACTTTGCATCTCCCAAGTCCTTGCTTAAAAGCTGTGTTTAAAGCAGCATGCATTGACTAAGGGTTGCTCATGTAATGTGAGCATGAGATAAAAAGTGGCACTGTGTGCTCATTTGCATGTCATTTCCCAGAATCCCTTGCTGCAGTGGAAGTGCTGTTTGCTGGGTGATAATGGTGAAAGACAGGATTGCAGACCTGTCTAAGACATGCAAATGAATATACAGGAATATTTACAGTTGCTTTATGCTTTACTGTGGAGGGTTTTAGTCACTTTTTTTACCCACCATAACCTTAATAGTCGTGGTGATTACCTACTCTTATCTCATTTGAGCAAATGTCAGCAAGCCAACCTCACACTGATGATACCCATCAAGGTTGAAACATGTCTGTGAGTGGGTTAACTGACTTTGCATCTCCCAAGTCCTTGTTTAAAAGCTGTGTTTAAAGCAGCATGCATTGACTAAGGGTTGCTCATGTAATGTGAGCACGAGATAAAAAGTGGCACTGTGTTCTCATTTGCATGTCATTTCCCAGAATCCCTTGCTGCAGTGGAAGTGCTGTTTGCTGGGTGATAATGGTGAAAGACAGGGTTGCAGACCTGTCTAAGACATGCAAATGAATATACAGGAATATTTACAGTTGCTTTATGCTTTACTGTGGAGGGTTTTAGTCACTTTTTTTACCCACCACTTTTTTTACCCACCATAACCTTAATAGTCGTGGTATATATATATATATATATATATATATATATATATATATATATATATATATATATATATATATATATATATATATAAACCATTTTTAACATATATATATATATAGGGAACCATGTTAAAAATGGTTTTTGAAGCAAAAAGTGGCACTGTGTGCTCATTTGCATGTCATTTCCCAGAATCCCTTGCTGCAGTGGAAGTGCTGTGCTGGGTGATAATGGGGAAAGGCAGGGTTACCTGCCTAAGACATGCAGATGAGCATACAGTTGTATTTACATTTGTATATATATATATATATATATATATATATATATATATATATATATATGTACTTTGAAAGCTTCAGACACAGCGCCAAAACCACCATCCTGGACAAAGTAAGGAAACAAACATATAATCTGACAGTGATGGAGAGGAGAGCCATAGAATCGCTAAAGGCCAACCACAATATAACAATCAAACCTGCGGACAAGGGAGGAGCAGTGGTCATAATGAACACCACAGACTACCTGCGGGAAGCACACAGGCAACTCTCTGATTCAAAGTATTACACCCAACTGCAGGAGGATCCAGCTAAAAAATACATGAAAGAACTCAACAGGATCATTAAAACACTCCCGATCCGCACAAGAGAACAAATTCTGGACCTGATACCAGCTAACCCAAAACCTGGCACATTCTACATGCTCCCTAAAATTCACAAAGAGGCTAACCCTGGTCGCCCTATTATCTCTGGATCTGGCACACTTACCGAGAATATTTCTGGCTGGGTGGAGGGCATTCTAAAACCACTTGTCAGGAACACACCCAGCTATATCCAGAATACCACCGACCTGCTAAACAAACTGAATGCCATTGGCCCCCTCCCAACAGGAACACTACTAGCAACTATGGATGTAGAGTCACTTTATACAAACATCCCCCACGAGGATGGGATTTCAGCCTGCAGATACTTTCTGGGACCGCAGGAGCCACTCACAGAGACAGTGACTAAATGCATCGAATTTATTCTGACCCATAACTACTTCACATTTGGAAATGACACATACCTCCAGACAACCGGGAACGCTATGGGTACTCGGATGGCGCCACAGTATGCCAATCTGTTCTGCGCAAAACTGGAAAGTGACTTTCTTTCCATCTGTCACTTGAAACCCCTTACATACCTTCGCTACATCGATGACATCCTCTTGATTTGGACCTCTGGCGAACAGGACCTCCTACAGTTCTATGACAACTTCAATACGTTCCACCCGACCATCAACTTCAAACTCACCCATTCCCCGGATGAAGTACATTTCCTAGACACCACCATTACTATAAAGAACAACCAACTACAGACTTCTGTATACCGCAAACCTACAGACAGAGCCAGCTATTTGAGAGACAACAGCTTCCACCCGACACACACCAAACATGCAACCATCTACAGTCAAGCCATACGCTACAACCGGATATGCTCCGACACAGCAGACAGAGACCAGCGGATTAAAGCCTTGAGATCAGATTTTATAAACCGTGGATATAACCACAGAATTGTAGACCAGCAAATTCACAAAGCCACCAGAATACCAAGAAGTGATCTCCTTGAATACAAACAGAAGGAGACAAGCGACAGGGTACCTTTGGTGGTCACATATAACCCACACCTAGGAGCCCTATGCAAGATCGCCAGGGAACTACAACCCATCCTCCAGGAAGATACAAGACTGCAACAGGTCTTCCCTGAAGCACCCTTATTATCATACAGACAACCTCATAATCTCAAGAATATTATGGTGAGGAGTAAAGTATTCAGCAGTACAACTGAATGCGGGATGAAACCATGCCAGGACCCAAGATGCAAAACCTGCGCAATGCTCTACACAGCGGACACAATACAAATACCACACAGGAATCGGGAATACAAAATCAGAGGAAGGTTCACCTGTTCCTCCAGCAATGTCGTGTACCTCATCATGTGCATGAAATGCCCAGGAGGCTGCTACTACATAGGTGAGACGGGGCAGGGGCTAAACAAGAGAATGAACCTGCATCACCACAGCATCACACGCGGAACAAGAGACAGTCCTGTCGGTGAACATTTCTCTGACTCTGGCCATAAGATGAACGATCTGAGGGTTGCCATACTCAAAGGTAATCTTAAAACACTGAAAGAGAGACGGTTGCATGAATACAAATTTATGCAACTGTTCGGGACACTTAACGGTGGCCTAAACAGAGATCGAAATTTTATGAGTCATTACTAACACAAGTGAACTCTCTTCCCATGAGCGCTAAAGACCATGTCTGTACATACTGTGCTATATGTATGCACACACAGCTGTCTCTTACACATACCAATACTCCTTGTTTTTCCATCCCTATACACCAATAGGGACCACATAGTATCCACACACACTTTTAGTTATGCCACTATCGCTCACATTTCCACACCTACCCACACAATTTATATTAACTCCCACTCCACACACCCCTTTTGTAAAGCACTGTATACTCTATGGGCTCTCCATTCATTTATATTCACACAGATACACACACACACACACTCTTATATCACTTACTTTCAGGAACCATTTAACACCTCTAGCCATAAATCTCATCCACATCGGGGGAAGGACAAGCACAGATAACATTCCAAGACACACTGTTTTTAAGTATACCCATTGCTTGCTTCATTCATTGTAACATCGCCGGAAGCATTTCGTTAGCCACAGAACGGTATCATCTATTTATTTTTTGATTATTGAAACTCGGCTAACACGGTACTGATACCTCTACACACACACGCACACGCACACGCACACGCACACGCACACGCACACGCACACGCACACGCACACACACACACACACACACACACACACACACACGACAAACACACAAAAAGAATGTTGCTCACATTATATATATATATATATATATATATATATATATATATATATATATATATGTGGATAAACCAGACCCAATGAATAATATTGACTATCGTGGAATAAAAAATAAACCAAGAGAGTCCAAAATAAATGGGAAACTGTATGTGCTAAGGGATAACAATAATATTAAACACACAAAAGACTAAGACAATCCCCAAAAGCAGCACTCTAAATATACCACAGAATAACTAGTGACATAATACCAAAAGACTAGGGAACTAAAGTCAGAGCAGAAAATGAATAGATTTTAATAGCGAGCAAAAAGAACACTAACATTTAAAAACATACACACACTGAAGGCAGCAAAGATACAAAAAGACTGTGACTGACTAAAGATTACAAAAATAAATAATGCTGAAAAAATAAATCAAAAGCAAAAGATGTGTCTAAACAATGAATCTAATAACTATATAAAGCGACACAAAAAAAGCTAAATAATTCAAAATTCCCCTGGAAAAAGCCCTAGCTTTAAAGCATAAAACTAAACTAAGGGCATAAAGAAAGGTATGACGTAAATAAACCTGTATACAAAATGATGTACATAAGAAAAATAATAATAACTTAAACCAAGGGGGAGGCACAGGGGAGACAAAGATGAAAAAACCTCAAACCCTGAACAGCAACAGATGATATCAATCAATCAAAAAATGATGCATTCAAAAACCTGTGGTAACTGCACAGAAGCAAATAGGACACATGGCTGTAGAATCACAAAAAGCCAGTGCCCTGCGCACAAATAAAACAACCTAGAGTATAGGTTCCATAGGAAGTAATGGCTCCAAATAGCAGAGAAAATGATACTCAGCTGCCATATAATGATAGTGGAGTCAATCCCGCGGAGTATAACTCCAGGATGTATAAGGAATAAATCATGCAGTCCACAGGACAAGCACCAAGAGTCACGCCAACAAGATAATAAATAGCTGCCTACAGTGGACACTATGCGTTTCGCCCGTATATATATATAAATATAATATAATATATATATACACACACACACAGTGCTTGACAAATCATCCAAAAATCTAGTTGCCGAACCAAACAATCTACTTGCCACCTAGCCCCGCCCCTAGCCCCGCTTTTTTTTAAAGAAAGAAATTGAACTAATAAGAATTAATAACAACATTCGTTTTTTAAATAAGTTTATTTATTGTATTACATTTATATTTTACTATAATTAGTCCTTGTTATGTGAGTGTGAGAGTGTGTGGGAGTCTGTAAATATCGGATCTAGAAAAAAAAGCCTGATATGAATGACTAGTTTCCTGAACCCCTTAACCAGTGTCTGGACGTCCCCGCTTCACAATATCTAAAGCAGCAATCCCGCCTGGGATCTTACCTGATCCGCAGTCCTTCAATGTCCAGGTACCCTCACTCCCGCAATGTTATATGTTGGAGGGGATGTGTTCCCTGCCTGTCTTCTGGGTTAGGGGGGATTCCGATGTCTTCCAAGTGAAGCTTGAGATCTGGAAGAAAGCAGTATAGGTTATTTTGGTATAGGTATAGGGCAGTTGAGATATATAGGGTAAATAAGATATCCAGATCCAGAGTGTGAGACAGAGAGAGTGTGAGAGAGTGTGTATGACAGAGAGAGAGACAGAGAGAGACAGAGAGAGACAGAGAGAGACACAGAGAGACACAGAGAGAGAGCGAGAGAGAGAGAGAGAGTTACAGAGAGTGACACAGAGAGAGAGAGAGTTTGACAGAGCAAATGTGACAGAGAGAAATAGTTTGACAGAGAGAGAGAGGGTGAGAGAGAGAGAGAGAGAGAGAGAGAGAGAGAGAGAGAGAGAGAGAGAGAGAGAGAAAGGTTGACAGAGAGAGAGGGTGACAGAGAGAGGTTGACAGAGAGGGTTACAGAGAGGGTGACAGAGAGGGAGAGAGTATGTGAAAAAGAGAGAGAGAGTTTGACAGAGTTTGACAGAGAGCGAATGTGACAGAGAGAAAGAGTTTGACAAAGAGAGAGGGTTACTGACTGGGTGGGTGGGTTATTGACTCTTACTGTGTGGGTGGGGGAGACAGTGTGTGGGTGAGTGGGTGGGGGTGACTTATCTTGAGCGGGTGTGAAGTTGGCAGCTGGGGGGAGGATGGGCGCGAGACTGCCAGGTTGTGCTATGCGGAGTGACACTGATGCTTCCTGCTCCCTGCCTGCCTCTCGCTGGAGCTGTCGTTGGGATAGGAGGAGAGGGGGCTGGCAGAGCTACCGCTGAGAGGCTTGCGCCGTTTGGCGGATGGTCTTTCGTGGCGGGGGGCAGGGCGGCAGAGTAGAGTTTGAAGTAGGTAGAAGTGGCATCCCTTGGCCATAGGACTGAAGCCGTGTCCTAGCACTGCGGGTGAGCGAAGTCCGTGTGCCCACCTCCTGCTCCGCTCCAGAGGAGGAGTCTGTGTCAGCAAGGGGGACAGCTGTAGGCTGGGACTGCCTCTTTTTCCGCCGGGGAGGGGGCCTTGTGATTTGGGGGTTAGCTGACTCATCCAGGGAGCTATCCCCCTCGGCCATTACGCAGTGTCAGGGCTGGAGCCCCTCTTGGGCTGGGATTGCGATTTTGGGGGCTGGCCACGTTTGCGCTTTGGAGGAGTGGGGGGCTCGTCAGCTCCGCTGCTGCACGCCCCCTCCCCACAGACACCAGTAGGAGGAATGGAAGCAGCGCTGGGAATGGTCAGGTCAGCAGCGGGATCACACTTCCCCTCCCAGGGATAGGAGGAGAGGGGGCTGGCAGAGCTACCGCTGAGGGGCTTGCGCCGTTTGGCGGATGGTCTTTCGTGGCGGGGGGCAGGGCGGGGGGAGCACCCTTGGGGGGGGGGGGGGGGGGTTGGAAGCCAGAGTAGAGTTTGAAGTATGTAGAAGTGGCATCCCTTGGCCATAGGACTGAAGCCGTGTCCTAGCACTGCGGGTGAGTGGGGTCCGTGTGCGCACCTACTGCTCCGCCCCAGAGGAGGATTCTGTGTCAGTAAGGGTGAGAGTGTGGCAGTTGGGTGAGGTCATAGAACCACGCAGGCCAATGAGAGGCGTGTGGGGGTGGGGGCAGGCCACAGACCAATCTGATTGGCCAGAGGCTGAGTGACAGACCAAAGGACCAATCAGTTTGCCCATAAGCACAGCAAACATACAACGTTTTCAGCAAACAAACAAAGTTTTCATTTATATATACAGTATATATATATATTGTGACAAACGGCTTACTCCGGGGCTCCGCCGTCTGTCCGGGACTGTTAGAACACGGTCTTTTAGGGTAGGTTAAATGATGAGACGTCACGTACTGTTCCTTTAAACAGGCTATGCCTGGTTTATTCAGTCCCAGGCACTGAGACTGCCACAGTTTAAACAGAAAACAAAGCCAAACAAAAAAGCTGCTCGTCTGAGCGATAACTTAAACTTAGATGTCCCTGACTCAGAGTTGGAAGTGGCTTGTCCACTTCCACCAACAAAATAAGTACCTTTGCAGTCTTTAGACAAACTAACAGAATGAATGAAGCGATTTGGGAAAGAGGCTTTCTCACCCCTCTGCAGTTCAGCAGCCTTCCAGGCTCTTGGGCGGGGCCCAGAGGAAACAGGAAACAGGTCTTATATACCTGAACTCTAATCAGCATGACAGGTGACAGAAAACAGGCAGCAGACAAACTGTGGAATGGAGTGCCTGTACCACGAGGCTGCCCTGTTCAGCTTAGACAGGACAGAAACTGTTCAGTATCCTGGGAGCCCTGTATATGGAGTTTATTACCAACCCCTGGTTTCTGTCACATATCCTCCCCCCCAGCTCAGACCTCGAGGGGTGAGCGACCATGGATATTAGGGAGTGCATCCTTGACAACCCGTCGGCATTGCCATGTTTGTGCCCCGACCTGTGTTCCACAGAAAATTTAAAGGGCTGTAGGCTTAGGAACCACCTGGTCACCCTAGCGTTCTTCTCCCTATTTTGACACATCCAGGTAAGGGGTGCATGATCTGTGACCAATCGGAACTTTCTCCCCAACAGATAATACTTGAGTGTCTCTACAGCCCACTTTATTGCGAGACACTCTTTCTCGACTATGGAGTAATTTTTCTCCTGGGGATTTAGTTTCCTACTTAAATAAAGGATGGGGTGCTCCTCCCCTTGAGACTCCTGGGAGAGTACCGCCCCCAGCCCTACCTCAGATGCGTCGGTTTGGACTACGAACTCTTTGGAGAAGTCAGGTGTGACCAACACTGGTTGGGCACAGAGAGCTTCTTTCAGGCTTCTAAAGGCCTGTTCGGCTTCGGGGGACCACTTTACCATTAGCGGTCCTCTTGCTTTTGTGAGGTCGGTTAGTGGGGTTGCCTTAGTTGCAAAATTGGGAATAAACCTCCTATAGTAGCCAATTAACCCCAAAAAGGTCCTTACTTGTTTTTTTGTGACTGGCCTTGGCCAATTTTGTATCGCCTCTACTTTGAGTGTTTGTGGTTTGAGTAACCCTCTACCAATAGAATACCCCAGATACTTGGCCTCCTCCAGACCAATAGTGCATTTAGCGGGGTTAGCAGTTAGTCCAGCAGACCGAACTGCGTCGAGCACAGCTTGGACCTTTGGAAGGTGGGACTGCCAATCTTCACTATGGATTACCACATCATCCAGGTAGGCGGCAGCGTACCGAACGTGTGGTTTTAAAATTTTATCCATCATTCTTTGGAATGTGGCGGGAGCTCCATGTAAGCCAAAAGGCAGCACCTTATATTGAAAGAGGCCGTCTGGGGTTGAGAAGGCTGTTTTTTCTTTTGCCCTTTCTGTGAGGGGAACCTGCCAGTACCCTTTTGTTAGGTCTAGGGTTGTGAGATATCGGGCTTTGCCCAGTCTCTCTACAAGTTCATCCACCCTGGGCATAGGATAAGTATCAAATTTTGACACCGCGTTTAGTTTCCGGTAGTCATTACAAAACCTTGTTGTACCGTCTGGCTTTGGGACTAAAACTATAGGGCTGTTCCACCCACTTTGGGATTCCTCAATTACGCTTAGTTTTAGCATTTTTTTAACCTCTAAACTTATAGCCTCTCTCTTGGCCTCTGGGATTCGGTACGGTTTAAGGTTAACTCGGACCCCCGGTTCAGAGACTATGTCATGTTTAATTACGTTAGTTTTACCTGGCTGTGTAGAGAAGATTTTTTTGTTCCTTCTCACTAAACTCTGGACCTCTCGTTTCTGATGCACGGACAGTGTTTCAGCTATGCTAACCTCTGGGTCAGTTTCTTGATTCTCTGACGGACCTGGGGGTACTAGGGTTAACAAGACCTCTCTATCTTTCCAGGGCTTGAGTAGGTTTATATGGTAAATTTGCTCAGGTTTCCTCCTACACTGGCGACACACTTTATTCGAGCTTGGCTAGTCCCACGTATTCGGGTATACCCGGGTGTATTGAGGTTTGTGACTGTTTTCTGCCCGAGTGCATTGAGTTATTTTCCAAGCAGGGATTGAAGCATTTTATTCCCGCTGGCTGCAATACTGCACAGTATATATATATAAACTGCATTACAATTCATGAATTTATGCCATCTGGTAGACACGCGAAGCATTGCAGCCTATTAAATCCTAATCATTATCATTTAACAGATCAGCCGCCCATCAGCCAGGCATGAACCCAGGCTGGGAAGGCAAATGCAACGGGGCTTGTCAGAGGTTAGGAGCGGCGCATTCCAGGTATCTGCCAGGTACATACCGGGTATTTGCTCGAATAAAGTGTGTCGGTGCAGTACCTGGCTGCCTTACCCTATAATTTACTTCTCCCACTCTTTCCAAAACCTCATATGGCCCATGCCATTTAGCAAGGAATTTACTCTCCACGGTGGGAACCAGAACTAGTACCCTATCACCTGGGAAAAAAATTCTGACCCTAGCACCCTTATTATACGTATTCCTTTGTGCTTCTTGAGCTTTCTCCATGTGTTCCCTCACTATGGGTAGGACTGCAGCAATGCGGTCCTGCATTTGGGCAACATGCTCTATTACACTTCTGTAAGGGGTAACCTCGTGTTCCCAAGTTTCTTTGGCTATATCCAGTAAGCCTCTTGGATGTCGGCCATACAATAGTTCAAACGGGGAGAAGCCTGTGGATGACTGGGGAACTTCCCTAATGGCAAATAACAGGTATGGTAACAAACAGTCCCAGTTTTTCCCATCCTTATCGACCGCCCGGCGTAACATGCTCTTTAAGGTTTTATTGAACCTTTCCACTAAACCATCTGTTTGTGGATGATAGACTGAGGTTCTGAGATGCTTGATTTTTAAGAGTTTACATAGCTCTTTTGTTACTTGGGACATAAATGGTGTTCCCTGGTCAGATAAGATCTCTTTAGGAATTCCGACCCGGGAAAACAGAAGTACTAACTCTTTTGCTATGTTTTTAGCAGAGGTGCTACGTAGGGGAACTGCCTCCGGATATCGGGTAGCATAATCTAATATTACCAATATATGCTGATGTCCCCTAGCAGACTTTATTAGGGGTCCTACTAGATCCATAGCAATCCGGTCAAATGGTACCTCTATTATGGGAAGGGGTACCAATGGGCTGCGGTATGCTTTGAACGGGGCGGTGATCTGACATTCTGGGCATGAGGAACAATAGTTTGTAATTTCTGCCAGAACCCCAGGCCAATAAAAGCTTCGGAGAACCTTTTCTTTTGTCTTTTCCACCCCTAGGTGTCCCCCCAATGGATGACTATGTGCGAGGTGTAATACTACGTTACGGAATGTGCGTGGTACCAACAATTGTTTAGTTGTAACTGATTTTCTTTTATCAACCCGATATACTAGGTCGTTCTCTACCTCGAAGTAGGGGTAAGCAAGTGACCTATCTGGTTGGCCATGAGTACTATTCTGGTCCCGTATATTTCCCCTTGCTACCGCTAATGTGGGGTCCTCCCACTGGGCCTTCTTAAAACTCCCAGGACTGACCTCTAGGTCAGCGAGGGTCTTATCCTGTACTGGGGTGGTAAGTGCCTGATCAACATCTTGATTTGGGGTATTCCCTACCAAAGTAGTGATGGGGAAGGGAATTTCACAGCACTCCTCCTTTTCCCCTTTCTTATTTGGGCCCTCGTCAACCTCCATTTCTGAAAAAGGGAAAGGATTTGTTTCTTCTAACACTTCGTTATGGTCTGCTATTGAACTCTGGGCGCTATTCTGAGCTGGGGACCACATTTTTAGAAAATGGGGAAAGTCGGTCCCTATTAACACATCATGTGCCAGTTTGGGTACAACACCCACCTTGAAATCTAAAGAACCAAATTCTGTTTCAAAAAAAACATCAACAGTGGAATATTCATGATTATCCCCATGTATACAACAAATTGCCACTCTTTGTGAACTGTTTACCTGTTTCTTCTTAATGGGCAATAGGTATTCGGACACTAGTGTGACCATACTCCCAGAGTCAAGAAGTGCCCGAACCCTCTTACCATTAACCTTTACAAATGCCCACAGATGGTTATTCAAGGGGACCTCTGGGCTAGGGCCCATACATTGGGACAACAGCGAATAAGGTTCCACACTGTTGCATTGCATGGGCTCCTCATTTAGTGGGCAGATTTTTGCTGTGTGGCCCCTCTCATGACAATTTACACATTTAGGTACATAGTCTGTGTCCCACTTAGAGCCTTTTCCCGGCTCCCCATGTTGGCTATTGCCCTTAGTGTGCGAACCACTGTTGCTGGTGCTGCGTGAAGGTGGTCGCCGCTCTTCAGCTCCCCTTAACCCCGGTACCCTTTTACCGTCTCTGGAAGAGTCCTGGAACCTCGGGTAGTGGGGTTGCTCCACGACTGTGGGTTGCGGGTGCTCTCCTGCTGCATTGTACCTTTCTACGAGGGCCACAAGCTCATCCGCATTGTGGGGGTCACTCCGACTGACCCAATGGCGTAAGGCAGAGGGAAGTTTCCTCAAGAACTGGTCCATGACCAACCGTTCCACGATGTGGCTTGCTGAGTTGATCTCGGGTTGTAGCCACTTCCGGGTGAGGTGGATGAGGTCATACATCTGGCTTCGGGTGGCTTTATCCATCGTGAAGGACCATGCATGAAACCTTTGGGCGCGAACAGCCGTGGTTACGCCGAGGCGGGCGAGGATCTCGAACTTCAATTTTGCATAGACGTTAGCTTCGGCTGGCTCTAGATCAAAGTAAGCCTTCTGGGGTTCGCCGCTTAGGAAGGGTGCGATTAGACCAGCCCACTCAGCTTCTGGCCATCCCTCTCTCTGTGCCGTGCGTTCAAACGTGAGAAGATAGGCTTCCACATCATCCGAGGGTCCCATCTTCTGAAGGTAGTGGCTTGCCCTGGTCATTTTCGGAACTGGGGCTGCCGCTGCCAGTGGAAGGTTACTGATAGTCTCCCTCAGGATCTCGAGTTCCTGCTGTAAGCCCTGAGCGAACCGCTGTTGCTCCTCTTTCAGCAAGCGGTTTGTCTCTTGCTGGTTTGCATTCGCCTGTTGCAGGGCTTCATTCGCGTCTCTCTGGACAGCGACATTGCGTACCAGCGCACTCACCACGTCTTCCATCTTGTTTGGAGAGAGAGAAAAAAAAACCTTTTTTTTTTTTTTTTTAAAGTTCTTTAACCCCCAGACCTTTTAGTGTTCTGCCCGCATTCTCCACCATATGTGACAAACGGCTTACTCCGGGGCTCCGCCGTCTGTCCGGGACTGTTAGAACACGGTCTTTTAGGGTAGGTTAAATGATGAGACGTCACGTACTGTTCCTTTAAACAGGCTATGCCTGGTTTATTCAGTCCCAGGCACTGAGACTGCCACAGTTTAAACAGAAAACAAAGCCAAACAAAAAAGCTGCTCGTCTGAGCGATAACTTAAACTTAGATGTCCCTGACTCAGAGTTGGAAGTGGCTTGTCCACTTCCACCAACAAAATAAGTACCTTTGCAGTCTTTAGACAAACTAACAGAATGAATGAAGCGATTTGGGAAAGAGGCTTTCTCACCCCTCTGCAGTTCAGCAGCCTTCCAGGCTCTTGGGTGGGGCCCAGAGGAAACAGGAAACAGGTCTTATATACCTGAACTCTAATCAGCATGACAGGTGACAGAAAACAGGCAGCAGACAAACTGTGGAATGGAGTGCCTGTACCACGAGGCTGCCCTGTTCAGCTTAGACAGGACAGAAACTGTTCAGTATCCTGGGAGCCCTGTATATGGAGTTTATTACCAACCCCTGGTTTCTGTCACAATATATATATATATATATATATATATATATATATATATATATATATATATATATATATATATATATAATAGTTGTCCCATGGACTGGTGAAAAAAGTGTAAAAGCCCTGAAGGGGTTAAGTAAAGCATAAGCTTACTGTCCTGGCTAAGCTCATTCTAAAGCTGGCCGGGAGCGTAGCGGGCTAGTTCTCCGTTTAAAAACGGAGTTTCCCGCGCGGCGGCCGCTTCAATAGATAAGCGCTAATGGCACTTACTATTGAAAGCGCCGAGGCGCGGGAAAACCGGCCGAACACGGCCGAAGATAGCTTGCGCTATTTTTGAAGTGAAACTTCTTTAGTGGCACCTCATTCGAACTGGGACAAAAATGGATTGTGGAGACAGAAATGAAATGGATGTGATGTCAGTGCTGGCAGTTGAGGCCAGGCTGTGTTCTGGCTCAGCCCGACCCCAACACTGACATGATCACAACCGCTCAAAAAATCAGAAGCGGCGGTGGCGGCGCTAGCCGCGGGCGCCGCTCCTAATGGCCGCCGCTCCCCCACACGGCCTATCGCCGGCGCCGCTCCTAACGGCTGGCCGCAATTTCCCCCAGGTGGAGATGGGCACGGGTGGCAACCGGGGCAGCGGGGACCGGGCCCGGCTCTCCTGCTACAACCCGCTGACCGGCTCCTGGGACCAGGCCCGCTCTCTGTCCCAGCCGCGCGCCAAGCTCAAATTACAGTAGTAGCTCTGTACTCCATCGGGGGCGAGTGCTTCCGCTGCACGGTGATGGGGGCAGCATCTACTGCTTGAACCGAGCGGCACCCTGCAAGTCCCCCTACCCCCGGAGCAAGCCGGGGGGAAGATGGGCACCCTTCCCCATTTGTGCTCTCCTTGCGCGAGGGGAAGATAATCCATTAAAGCAGAGGTGTATATACAGAACATGTGTAATGTATGTTTTCTAGGGTCACAGGCCATTGACATGTAACACACACACTGACACAAACACACACACACATAAATACATACACATAGCTCCTACGTGCTGAAGACTCCTCTGCCGCCGGGCGGGAGACTCAGACAGAGCCCCCCCCTGCGCATGCGCATGCGCCGCTGGGCTCACTCGCTTAAAGGCAGCAAGGGGAGCTGTTCAGCTACTGCCAAGCTCTGCTCTGCGCTGCCCGCGCCGCGCATGTTCAGTAGTCATGGCGACCCTGTCGGACGCCACGCATGCGCAGAAGCGTCTGGCAGCGGCACCGTTACCCACGCGCCCATTGAATTTTAATAAAAGGACACGGAGCGCAGACCACCCACCCACACTCCCTGTGTCACAAACCCTGTTTAACACACAAACACACGCACACTGTAACACACGCACACTGTAACACACGCACACTGTAACACACTAACACACGCACACTGTAACACACACTGTAACACACGCACACTGTAACGCACACGCACACTGTAACACACACGCACACTGTAACACACACGCACACTGTAACACACACGCACACTGTAACACACACGCACACTGTAACACACACACACACTGTAACACACACGCACACTGTAACACACACGCACACTGTAACACACACGCACACTGTAACACACACGCACACTGTAACACACACGCACACTGTAACACACACGCACACTGTAACACACACGCACACTGTAACACACGAACACTGTAACACACTGTAACATACGCACACTGTAACACACGCACACTGTAACACACACTGTAACACACACTGTAACACACTAACACATGCACACTGTAACACACGCACACTGTAACACACGCACAATTTAACACACGCACACTAACACACACACACTGTAACACACGCACACTGTAACACACGCACACTGTAACACACGCACACTGTAACACACGCACACTGTAACACACACACACTAACACACACACTGTAACACACACACTGTAACACACACACTGTAACACACACACTGTAACACACACACTGTAACACACACACTGTAACACACACACTGTAACACACACACTGTAACACACACACTGTAACACACACACTAACACCCACACACTGTAACACCCACATACACACATTGTAACACACACACACTGTAACACACATATTCACACGAGGAATTCACAGTTCTGCGCAGAAATTAAATTACGTTCAAAATAATCTAAAAAAAAAATGGCTAAGACAAGCACAGAAAGAGTGCGTGAGTATCGTGCTCGTGCTAGAGCTACGAAAACACCAAAACAAACACCAAAAAGTCAACTACAACGTAACAGAGAGTGGAGACAACGAAAAAAGCAACTAGAAAACGTGAAAACACCACCCACAACTGTGGCTTTACCTTTATGTGGCCCTACTCCGTCGGCAAGTCCTAACAGTAATCCACCACATACACTGGCGACACACTTTATTCGAGCTCGGCTAGTCCCACGAATTCGGGTATACCCGGGTGTATTGAGGTTTGTGACTGTTTTCTGCCCGAGTGCATTGAGGTATTTTCCAGGCAGGGATTGAAGCATTTTATTCCCGCTGGCTGCAATACTGCACAGTATATATATATATACTGCATTACAATTCATGAATTTATGCCATCTGGTAGACACGCGAAGCATTGCAGCCTATTAAATCCTAATCATTATCATTTAACAGATCAGCCGCCCGTCAGCCAGGCATGAACCCAGGCTGGGAAGGCAAACGCAACGGGGCTTGTCAGAGGTGAGGAGCGGCGCATTCCAGGTATCTGCCAGGTATACTGGGTATTTGCTCGAATAAAGTGTGTCGTGCAGTAATACCGAAATTCCAGACCAAACTTCATTACCATATGACAATTATAATTTACATCTAAATGCTCATCGGCAGTTTGAAAGAACATTCTTAAATAACATGTTTGGATACGAATGTTACATTTGTCAAAGATTATGGTTCAAAAATGATATCAAAACACCTGCTGAGAAACATGCTCCATTAATACAAACTGTTTTTCCACACTTCAATGTTAAGGACATTAAAGTGTGTAACAGTTGCAGAGCTTCTCTCGCTAGAGACACCATTCCACCTTTATCTACTTCAAATGGTTTTATTTACCCTAAAGTACCAGCACGTTTACCTAAGCTTGACTTAGTTACAGAGCGCCTAATTTCGCCACGACTACCCTTTATGCAAATCAGACGCTTGCGACACGCATATGGACAATATGCCATTTTAGGACAAATAATAAATATTCCTGTCTCTGTTAATACTATGGTCAATTGTTTGCCAAGAATGCTCAATGATGATCACTGTATTAACGTTCACATAAACCGCAAAAAATTGCACAAGTCTAGCTACTTGATAGGGTTGGTTAACAAGCGAGTGGTTAAATGTTGGTTACAGTATCTCGTATAAACACCACTCTATCGTCTGCATCAAATCACAATTGATCAATCATTTTTTAATGACAATGAAATGCAAATAGAAACATCTCAAGAAACAATAAGTGAGCTCATAACTATTGACGATAGTCTCGTTGCACAACAGCAGACTTTATTATGGAGCGAGGACAAGTATCTGCGCATTGCACCTGGAGAAATGAGCAGACCACACAGTTTATTATTTGACGAGTACCCAGAGGAACTATCATTTCCAAGCATATATCTTGGACAGTTCAGAACTTTTCCAGATCATTTACGTGTAACACCATTTATGATGGCAACCAGCGAACTACGCCGTTCTGATCGACGTGCCATCACGCCATATCATCTACTATATGTAGCAATGAAAATTATGCGTTTAAGAACACGCGACTCTCTTACGGTTGCATTCAAATTCATAGGAAAGGACACCAAACTTACACGTCACCAAGTTGAATCTAAACAGTACATCAACAACTGCATAGAGAACAACTTAGCTTTTCTACGTACCATTCCAAATTCTACATATTACTGGGCACAACGCAAACGTGAGTTGTTTGCTATGATAAGACAGCTTCGAAAACCAACCATGTTCTTAACTCTGAGCGCTAATGAACTTGGTTGGCCTTGATTACTTAAAATACTTTACAAGTTCCAAAACAATGGTACAGATATTAGTGAGGATGATGCAGCAAATTTATATTTCATGGACAAGACTACATTAATTAATGAGGATGCAGCTACATGTGCCATATACTTCAATAAAATTGTTGATGTTCTTATGAATATACTACAGTCAAAAAGATCAAGCCCCTTTGGAACATTCTATGTCATTAATTATTTTAAGTGAATAGAGTTCCAACATCGTGGTAGTCCACATGCTCACATTCTCCTTTGGTTAAATAACACCCCAGCCGACCCACTTGGTGCAAACAAAACCGATGCTATTGCCATGATAGATCAACTGATATCTGTATCGGCTAGCAATGCTTCTGGACATATCAAACTTCAATCACACAAATATACGTTTACGTGTTACAAGAAAATTGCCACAAATAAGCAACAAATATGTCGTTTTGAAGCTCCATTCATGCCGTGTCGCAAAACAACTATATTAGTGCCAATGTCCAAAACAGACCAATGTCAAAAAAAATATGCTGCTCATTACAAAACAATGTGGAACAATCTAGAGAACAACAATTACGCCAATATAGACACATTCTTTATGGCCAATAATATACATTCATACGACCACTACTTAGATGTTCTCAGAGCTGGCATTAAAAGACCGAAAGTTTTCCTAAAGAGAGAACCAAGTGAAAAGTGGCACAATCCATTCAATAATTTCATATTTAACGTTCTACAGTCCAATACTGACATACAATTTTTAACTGAAGAATACTCTTGTGCTGCGTATGTCATAGAATATGTTAACAAAATAAATAGAGGTATCAGTAACCTACAACGACAGATCATTAACATCATGAATGAACATCCTGAATTTGATATAATTGAAATTACCAGAAAGCTAAGCATCGACATGCTCAACACCGTAGAAATCACAAGCCAAGAAGCCGCCTGGTATTTACTACGCCAACCCATGTCTCAGAGCTCAGTAGTCGAAGTTTACATACCCACCGTCTGGCCCATTGAACGGCAGCGACTTAAGAAATCCAACGATGAAATGAATGAACAGGACCTCACAGATGATTCCAGTGATATTTGGAAAGACAACTGGTTTGACAAATATGAGAAAAGACCATTAGATTTAGAAAATTTAACATTGGCATCTTTTGTTGCTAATTACACATGTAATGCCAAAAGAGTTTACAAAAAACGACAGTTTCCACGTGTCACGCTACCGTAATTATGACATGGCTGAAGATATTAACGAATATAAATGTGAAATGGTTACTTTACACATAGCATTTCGCAACGAGGAGGAGGACATTCTATCAGAGATAAAATTTGTTACCATATACAATAATAATGAAGAGCTCATCTTACAACAACGCAAAATATACGAATCCGACTTGGACATTCGTAAAACAATACAAATATGCAAAGAAATGTGCAGAGAGGAAGGGACAGCAGATCCCGACGAGACATGCCAAAACGACTTAAATACGTTAGTGACTCGATTACAAGAAGACCCCAATGCATTCAAACAGTTTTATGATAATCCTGAAAGTGCAATGAATGCAGATCTTAAACTCGCCACCCTCAACAAACTTGGTGCTATAGCTAAGAAACGTGAGAACTTACTCTGTAAGGGGCAATTCTGCAAACTAATGCAAAATGCAAATGAAAAACAAAAAGGACTCTTGATGCATGTCATTTGGAGCCTACTTTCTCCAAATAGCGAACCACTTCAAATATTCATTACTGGCCCCGCGGGCTGTGGCAAAACTTTTGTCATAGGCCTTCTAATGGACATTTTCAAATCGCTTCACTAACACTGATGGATACTGCAATTCATATATTACTTGCGCATCAACTGGAAAAGCTGCCGTTGCAATAGACGGCACTACTGTACACACTGCACTAAAAATGTACCTCTTTCGACTGAAGTTGTACAACAATATAGAAGTCTTTTTAAATACATCAAAGTGATTATCATTGATGAAGTGAGCATGATAGGTGCTGGGTTACTGTTTCAAATTGATGCCAGGCTGAAGCAGATAACTGGAAATGTTGAAACCAACTTTGGTGGCCAAAGCCTCTTTCTCATTGGCGACTTACGTCAGTTACCTCCAGTTCGAGCAACACCCATCTATAAACAAATTAAACAATGGCGTGGACTGAAATACTATGAACTAGATGAAGTTATGCGCCTGTCAAACATAACCTTCTCAACTGTGCAAACTAAAATTGGTAATGGCATAAAATTAGATGAATGTGAGCAAAAACTCATTGAATCACGTTTCTACACCAAGGAAGACGCGGACCATCTATGTGCCAACGGAATACGTCTCTTTTTACGTAATGATTCAGTGAACACCTACAACCAATCCATCCTGAGTGCCGCACCAGAAAAAACTATTTCAACGGCAATACAGCACCGACATTGTTTATTGAACTAAATCACGACGGCACGCCGAGATCTACCCCAGCTGCCGCCAGTAACAACCGCGCGCCGCCGCGTTTCCCCCACGCACCCCCCCTCCACTTCACGCGCAATTTACCTCCCTTCCCGACCCCGTACCCGGCTCCTGCTCTGCCCCTCTGCTTCCCCACACCCCCGCTTACCTTCATTTTATCTCCAGGGGTGTCGGGGAAGCCTGTGGAAGCCGGGGAAGACGGGGAAGCCGGGCGCGCATGTTACTGTGACGTCACAGTGCGCCGCCACGCGCCGCGGCTACCCGCTTCCCAGCCGCATGGAGCCGGCGGCTTTTGCTTTAATAAACAATGTCGCTACTGTAGATATCTTTATTGGCTGTAGAAACGCAGAGCAGAAAGCCCATGTTCGACAAAAACTTTATAAAATGTCTGTTCTGGATACCGGCGGCTTACCCTATGAACTACCGCTTGTCATTGCAAAGCCATATCTCGTAACAACTAATGTAGATGTCTCTGACGGCTTAGCAAATGGTGCCTTAGGATCATTAGCTCACATCCAATACAGCGATGATGGACAAATACAACGGATATGGCTAACTTTTCTTACATCGCCAAAAGTGGGAAAAATAGCTCGCAAAAAATACGCTCATTACATGCAAGCCAACAACATCAACCCATCTGCTGTGCCAATAACAAGACGGACATCAAGTATAGCACTAAATAAAAATAGAACTATCACGGCTAAACGAAATCACTTTCCATTGATTATTGCTTGTGCAATAACAATACATAAATCACAAGGTGGCACATTTAATTTCGTAGTCTACTAGTATGAAAAGGGACATGAGCAACAATTAGTATACGTTGCTTTATCGCGAGTCACTGACATCAATGGTCTGTACATTGTCGCAGCAAATGGTCAAAAGAAATTTTATCATGGACTTAGAAACGCTACGTCCACAATTGACCTACAAAATGAGTTTTCAAGACTAAAAAACATCAAATTATAGACCCTGCAAGAAACTTTACTTAATGTACTCAAAGACCCAACTAATTGTTGTGTATTCTCACTAAATTGCCAAAGCCTTCGAGCACACAACACAGATCTCACTGATACAGTTACGCAACAGTGTAACATATTACTACTTTCCGAGACTTGGTTACACAACAATGAAAATGTTACTATTGATAACTTTGAGTGTGTTGTTAAATTTAAACGCCAACATGTTATAGTCGGTGGAGTTACTATATATCATAACAAACGCAACAATAGACATATTATGAGGCCTCATATGCATATAATTGACAGTCAGACTACAGGGATAGCAGTTAATGTCCCACCAATAGGAGACATATGTGCAGCAGAGTATATCTTACCAAATGGCAAAATTGTCCTCTCCATCGTCATATATTGTTCACCAAACCAAACAGTACAGAATATCATCAAATTCATTCATTTCATTCTACTACCGTACTCTATTGAAGGTGATGGATTGTTCAACAAACATTATGACAAACTACCCATCATATTAACTGCTGATTTTAACATCAACTTTCTATCTCAAGAAGCTCTACCACTTATTACATTACTACAAGAAAATTTCAATTTAACTCTCAACACCAATCCAGCCATAGCAACTACAACATCTGGATCCACTATTGATGCAGTTTTTCAACGACATTTAGATAATTTAGAATCGACAATATATGTATCTTACTTCAGTTATCATAAGTCGATTATTTCATGTATTAAAAATGATAGTATGTATTTTTAAAAGCAAAAAATAAAACTATACAATTGTAACATCTAAAAATGATTCAATTTTATTACAAACATCTATAACAACATCTAATATTATTGTTACTTTATATGTTGATGCCAACACACAAAGAAGTTTCACTTACTATGCGCGTGCACAGCACACACAACTTTTTTGTAAACTGCGGGGGCAGCCGCATTAGAGTCAGCCCGGCTGCTACTGTATGTGTGTAGTGCAATTAAAATCTGGCCAGTATCATACTTACCTTTACTATAGAGATACAATGGGTGCTATATATATATATATATATATATATATATATATATATATAGACATGTGGTAACCAGGGGGATCCTGATGACAAAAGACAGCACACCACAGTAATAATCCAAAAAGTGTGTATTGTGAACACAGGGCCGCCAACGTTTCGGTCCTCGTAGAGGGACCTTCCTCAGGGCAGTGCAACAAGTGACTGTTCTAAGCCCCCATACAGTATATACCCCCAACATCATGCAACAAAACACCTGAAACCAATTAGAAAACCTAATTAACCATCCCAGTTACAGCCCACCTCCAACAAGCACCAATAGAAAAAACTGTAACTAGCCAGCACCAATGGGATAACTGCTTCTAAGGTAAGTCATGGGGGACACTGAAAAAACACATATACACAATCAAATAGCAACAGCGCCCCTGGTGGCACATATGATAACAGTGCAAACTGACTGCTGAAAGAATGTCTATGCAATCACTAAATTGCTAGCTGTGCTAATGCAAATTTCCTATAGACATCTAAGGCTAAGAAACACTAGATGAAAGCTGTGAAACTAATATGTACACAAAGTTTAAAAGACAAAAATACCTCACAACTATGGACATCCTGATTCACAGTGTTAAGTCATATGATGTAATGCTGATAGGAGTCAGACCTGGGTCACCTAGGGGTGAAGACACCATAGTGCAAAGATGTGAACAAAAATAAAACATACAGGGAAAGGGAACATGGAAGAAAATTGACAAAACTATGGAGATCACATGCAATAAAGTATTACAGAAATAAAATATTACAGAAAGCAGCCCAGCTTTAAGTCCTCATTGAGTCCATGTGGTGAAATAGTCCTGAGCTCATAAATCAATCTCGCTTCCTGTTGCAATAGAATCTTATTTCTGTCCCCATCGTGGTGGTGGCTGCCCTTGAAGAATGGGCATACAGCGCATAGTAGCTAGAGAATGCCGCATTTCTTTAAAGTGTCTAGCAACAGGTACTGCACCGACACACTTTATTCGAGCAAATGCCCAGTTTGTACCTGGCAGATACCTGGAATGCGCCGCTCCACACCTCTGACAAGCCCCGTTGCGTTTGCCTTCCCAGCCTGGGTTCATGCCTGGCTGACGGGCGGCTGATCTGTTAAATGATAATGATTAGGATTTAATAGGCTGCAATGCTTCGCGTGTCTACCAGATGGCATAAATTCATGAATTGTAATGCAGTATATATATATATACTGTGCAGTATTGCAGCCAGCGGGAATAAAATGCTTCAATCCCTGCCTGGAAAATACCTCAATGCACTCGGGCAGAAAACAGTCACAAACCTCAATACACCCGGGTATACCCGAATTTGTGGGACTAGCCGAGCTCGAATAAAGTGTGTCGCCAGTGTAGATATTTAAGCTCAGTGTTGTCATCAGTGCTGTTCAATGCCTTTCTAATAGTGCAACGATGAATCGCGATCCTTTCCTTTAACATACGTGAGGTTTTACCCACGTAGTGGAGACCGCATGGGCATTTTATCATGTAAACAACAAAGCGCGATTCACAGTTAAGAAAATGTTTGATCCTGATTTGAGCCCCACTATGAGGGTGAGAGTAACTCGAACCCGTTTGCATAAAACCACAATTGGTACATCCAACGGGTTCCAGATACACTGGCGACACATTTAATTGCACTGCGGCCAGATCCGCAAGCCGGGAGATTTCCCGGCTTGCTAGTGGCCGCCCCTCGGCGTGCCGCGCGTCATAGACGCGCGGTCACGCGTCTTCGGGAGCGTGCGCCCCCTGCACGCACGTCCAGGGGCTCCCCGAGGGAGCCCTGGTGTCCCGCGATCGCGGGACAGCGGCAGGGGGTTCCGGGGGACCCGGCGGACCCGGCAGCGGGAGGGAGAGCGCCCCGATCGGAGGGCGCTCTTCCGCTGCTTCGGCGCGCGCCCGTCACACTCGGGCGCGCGCCAGGCTACTGCTGCGGCACAGAACGGGCAAATGCTCGAATAAACTGTGCCGCAGCAGTATATATATATATATATATATATATATATATATATATATATATATATATATGTGTGTGTGTCAGCCTTACACATTCAACTACCATTCAATGGGGGGTGATGTCCAGACTGACACTGGGGTGTATTATACCTGCACTAATTGGAAAATTGGTAGGGGCTCAGTAACTGCTATGTAAAGCAGATGAGCATTTAAACCTACCCCTATGACGTTTCAGAGATTCTATATTTAAAATGCCCTATGGGAGTATGCAGCAAGGAAAAGGATTGCCTAATATTATGGAGAAACTGTAAATAATACAGCGCTCCTCCCTATAGAAGTTTGCTGCAGGTAAAAAGATAGGCCTTGCATAAAAAACAAAAAGAACGATTCCTGTGCTCCTACCAATTAGGCTAAGATAAAATAATAATCTCATGAAAAAGGGTATTTTTTTAAACCCTGAGCCCCTACCAATTTTCCAATTAGTGCAGGTACAATACAACCCCCAGTGTCAGTCTGGACATCAGCCTCCATTGAATGGTAGGTGAATGTGTAAGGCTGACAGAGATATATATGTGTAAGTTTTATTATATTCACACCAGGGAATTTGTGCACCCAGTTTACCTCTATAGTAAAGGTAAGTACTGTATGATACTGGCTTTAGCCAGATTTGAATTGCACTACTCACATAAGCTCATACTTTATTTAACCCCTTCAGGGCTTTTACACTTTTTTCACCAGTCCATGGGACAACTATTACACATATATATATATATATATATATATATATATATATATATATATATATATATATATATATATATGTATATATATATATATATATATATATATATGTAGCCATGCATAATAATGACTGCGTACATCTTCCCTGTTGGCAGTAAGCCCTGGTAAGTACAGGCCTGCCAACAGTAGTTATGGAGGTTTCCCCTCACACCCTGGTGTGGTGCCCTGTGTAAGGAAGGGAGTGGCTGTATGCTCTGAGTCCCTGGATATCAGAGATGCGCCTGCCCCCTGAGGTATAAAGGGCATAACACTGTCAGTTAGTTGGAAGGAAGTGTTAGCCAGCAGTTGTGTGAAGCAGCTGGTAAAATGTATGCTACGGCATAAGGGATTGGAGGAATACTTTTGTGACCCTAGTGCTGTAACTAGCGGTAGCAGAGTGACCAGTCAAGTCTGTCTAAGCCACACTGTGTCCAGGGACCTGGCGCAGTGGTGATCTCCCTAGGAGAAAGGGAATCTCACTTCAATACGGGAGGGCGTACCTGGCAAAGGGACAGCACGGCGAGATGTGCGGCTAGAGCCGGCAGCTGCATGGGGCAGTCTGCTACATCCCAACCTACAATAAAGATGTCGTGTTCAAAGAAACCCCCACTGTGTGAGTGTGAGATTACTCTGCAGTGGCAGTCACCACCGAGAAGGAGTTCCTCACCAGGACCATCTCCCTGCGGAAGCATAGATCCTGATGAGGTGGAGGCGCTGCACGTGAAGTAAGTTGGACTCGCACCCACTACCTCAGCTACCTGTCCTGATGATATCCTCTACAACACCAAGCGGGAGACTCAGGAGTCCTGTTACTTGCAGGTGCACCACCACACACGACCTTGTAATGGGTACCGGTTAGACCACACGGGCCAATGTGAGATTGGGTGGGTCAGACAAGGGGGGTCCAGCCGTTACAATTGGAGGCGCTGCTGAGATACCTGTTAACAGGACAGACTTTTGCTAGGCACACATTAGGAAACAGGGCAAGTGTCTGCTGCCACTTTGTGCTGTGTGGGACGGAGCCAGGGGTAGTCGGGGAGCTGCTGGAGCTGCAGGCCGCACAGACGCCTTGGGATCCGTTAGGGGTTAGTGAGTCTGGAGCAGGGGGCTATTGCTGTTCTAGTCGCCTTGAGGTAGCGCTAGCGGGGGACGCCTGAAGGGGTAAACTGGTAACTTAGGGCAGGAATTCTGGAAGGGTCCGCACTAGGCTAGCCAACAGTAGGTCGACGCCCAAAGTACTGCATGGAAGAGCCAGAGTACTCTAGTCTCCATTCCAGACCACTTACCGAGGAGCACAGACTGGAGGAACGTGTTACAGTAGACACAGAAAGAGTGAGCCTAGCCTGGGTAGTGCAAACACGAGTCAGATCTACGTTAGGTACACAAGGTGGTGCACAAGGCATGTTTATTGTACGGATGTGGTAGCTGCCCCGCAGAGCTGAGCTCCATGTACAGGAACGCAGTGTTCAACAATCAAGAGAGACCTGTCAAAATGGAGGATCTGCACAGAGCAGAAGGTCCAGGATGGCAGGGAGAGAGAACCGTCGGAATGGAGGATCTGCACAGAGTAGAAGGTCCAGGATGGCGGGGAGAGAGAACCACAAGAATGGAGGATCTGCATAGAGCAGAAGGTCCAGGATTGCGGTCAGAGGAAGAACTGTGCGTGGGTGAAGAACAAGCTACAGGAGAGACTCTTGTGTGTTTGCTCTGGAATGGCGTGAAAGCCGTGGCTGCGCCGTGTTTATCATGTTTTTGTTCTCGGGATGATACCCCTGAGAATAATGAGCATGACAGTGTTATCCGATGGGAGGAACGAAATGGACTTTGTTATACCCCAATTAACAAACAGCCAGACGCTGCCTTCAATGGGAAAAAGGACAATACTTACCAAAATGGCGGTTCCCGCGTTCCCGGGACACCGCGTGGGCATGCTGCAGAAAGTCTTGCAACTTTGCAGTTTGCTAATTGTTGGTCAGGATTGGCGCCAACGAGAAAACTCCACCCCGATGGGGAGTTTGGCGCGAAAGCTGGAGCCGCGTCCTCATGGACTATGACTCACTCTGCACCTGTGCTGGGTCAGCCTACAAGTCTATGAGACATCCCCCTAGTTTCAACCAGGGGGAGTGGTTTGCAGTTCCACCGGATATCGATGGAGAAAGAAGGAGGAGGGGTTGCCAAACCTGCCTCTGCACTCCAGTTGCGAAGAGCTGTTGACCAGTACAGACCTTTGAAGCGAGTACTGCCACTGGTGAATATGGCTGGAGTCTCTGATAAAGTGGGACAAAATCCCTTGATCACTACCCATCCTTACTCGGCTCCAGGAGGCTTCCTGGTCCTCCGGGTAGAGGGTGTGGAGACGGTGATGTGTCTCTGCCTGCAGTGCAGACTGCCGGGCGGAGCTGTGGGCACTGAGGGCCGATGTCAACATTGTGGACTGCAGTACCTGTGGCCCATGCCGAGTTTTGTGCCAGTACAGGCCGAGGAAGCCAAAGATGATGTCCCGATGTTAACTGCAGAGCTTCCGGGTGCATTGTGGCAAGAGGATACAGGTCCCGAAGAACGGGGACCAGGACAGGTTTTCAAGAGGGAGAAAACCAGTCATCGGAGAGGTGATCACCGAGGAGCCCATCGCCGGTCTCCTACTGGGATGCCTCGGCCGAATTGCAAGTTAGAATCCTCGGACGAGGAGTGTGCTAGGCTGTCGAGTAAGATGGTCATAAAAAGAGACTGTCATACTATTGGTACGCCATGGAGAGATGCCATTCCCCGTGGTGTGGAGACACAGAGTCGATTGTCTCCAGTACCGCGACCACCCGATCGCCGGAGTCCCACTGCCGTGGTGACTAGTGGATCGGAAGGAGGTCGATCCACCCCGACCCTGCGAGGTACTAAGATGACACTGTGCCTGTCGCAGAACCAGGGGGTGGAGGAGAAGGAAGAGCGAGTCCAGAGCCAGACTGGATCGCGCAGCAGACGGGCGTTGCCGGATGTCCTCGTGGAGGAAGAGATCCCGATTGGGGATCCAACCCAAGATGGCGTCGCAGCACGTGCGTGTGCGGAGGTGATTCCGGATGACCAGAGCGGCATCGAGTGGGAGATGATCGCGCCTCTGCGGTCGAGCAGCGGAAGTCGTTCACCTACTGCCAGACGGAATGGGCGCTCGAGTCGGAGAGTGAAGAGCCCAACTGCCGGTGAGAAAGAGAGACTTTGTGCCGAAGCCGAGACAGGTATTGCTGGGGAGCAGGTCGTAACCCTGCCTATACCTACGGTTCGGTCCCGTCCCCAAACCCCGTCCACACCCAAGGTTAGCCCCAAGGCCCTAGCTAAAGCCCCTGTCCCCGTCACTATTTCATTCGGGTCCAGTTCTAGCTTAGGGTTGTCCGGGGAGTCACGGGGTCCTTGCGAGGATCGGACTGGAAGCCTGGATTGGGGAACTTCGGATGACGGGTCGGAGGGAGGATGTCCCGACAAGTGTCGGTATCCAGTGATTGCCCTAGTGTGCTAAGCATTACCGTTAGAAACACCGCACAGTACAAAGGAGTTGTTGAGCGATCTGAGGGTACGTCCGGGGTATCTTCGGGTGGGCCTGATGAGGAGTCGATAGAGGAGTCTATAGAACCTAGCTCCAAAGAACGGAAGGAGACTAGGTGGTGGGCCCCGTTATACAAGGGGTATGTAGCCTGGTTCGACCGCACCCGATTTATCCTAGAGAGGGAGGGGGTGGTTGATCACTGGTGGGCTGCCGGGGACTTTGATGACGAGGCATACCTTAGGGCCCTAAGGGTAAGGTGGGATCGTATCCAGGCAGGCCTTATTATCCCTAAGGGGTCCGCAGGGTTGGATGACCCGATAGAGACCGATGAGCCCCTGTCATGGGTACTGCCCGGGGCGGCTGGTGAAAGTAAGTTAACCAGGGCTTGCCGAGCTGAACGGGCTGTTGCGGCAAAATACAGAAAGTCGCATGGGCTTGATTACCCGTATGTCCCAGAACCTCTAATGAGAGAGATAGAGGAGAATAGGGAGAGATGGCTTAGAAATGATATCCAGCACTATATCGTAGAAAAAGGGGGAGCCATTAAAGGAATTCAGGCCGAGCAGAGGGTGTCCCAACTTATGCGGGTCTGGAAGATAGGACGCAGTGTGTACATGCACAAAGTGGTGTATTGCAATGAGCGAGGGATACCACGGGAATACAGCGTGACTGTGCATGATGCCGCGGGGCGGGAGGTGAAGAAGCCAGATCCTCGACATTACTATTGAGTGCCAAATTAGAGTGGTCTGCTTTTTCTTTAGCGCTCCCTGCTGGTCAGTGAGTGAGATGGGCTTGCATTATTATGTCAATGTGATGATGTTTGCCATGTTATTTGTGTGTTCTTTTGCAGTGTTTCCTGGCGCAAGGTACACCAAATTTAGGTCCCAGCCGGGACGGTGGGTATAACCAGGGGGAGTATGTAGCCATGCATAATAATGACTGCGTACATCTTCCCTGTTGGCAGTAAGCCCTGGTAAGTACAGGCCTGCCAACAGTAGTTATGGAGGTTTTCCCTCACACCCTGGTGTGGTGCCCTGTGTAAGGAAGGGAGTGGCTGTATGCTCTGAGTCCCTGGATAGTGACATCAGAGATGCGCCTGCCCCCTGAGGTATAAAGGGCATAACACTGTCAGTTAGTTGGAAGGAAGTGTTAGCCAGCAGTTGTGTGAAGCAGCTGGTAAAATGTATGCTACGGCATAAGGGATTGGAGGAATACTTTTGTGACCCTAGTGCTGTAACTAGCGGTAGCAGAGTGACCAGTCAAGTCTGTCTAAGCCACACTGTGTCCAGGGACCTGGCGCAGTGGTGATCTCCCTAGGAGAAAGGGAATCCCACTTCAATACGGGAGGGCGTACCTGGCAAAGGGACAGCACGGCGAGATGTGCGGCTAGAGCCGGCAGCTGCATGGGGCAGTCTGCTACATCCCAACCTACAATAAAGATGTCGTGTTCAAAGAAACCCCCACTGTGTGAGTGTGAGATTACTCTGCAGTGGCAGTCACCACCGAGAAGGAGTTCCTCACCAGGTCCATCTCCCTGCGGAAGCATAGATCCTGATGAGGTGGAGGCGCTGCACGTGAAGTAAGTTGGACTCGCACCCACTACCTCAGCTACCTGTCCTGATGATATCCTCTATAACACCAAGCGGGAGACTCAGGAGTCCTGTTACTTGCAGGTGCACCACCACACACGACCTTGTAATGGGGACCGGTTAGACCACACGGGCCAATGTGAGATTGGGTGGGTCAGACAAGGGGGGTCCAGCCGTTACATATATATATATATATATATATATATATATATATATATATATATATATAGTGTAGGTACCTGCATTAAACGGGTATGCCTTGACGTGGCATGCAGGCTTACGAATGCTTTGGCCAAAGGGTTTAACAAAATACCCTTTTTTCATGAGATTATTATTTTATTTTAGCCTAATTGGTAGGAGCGCAGGAATCGTTCTTTTTGTTTTTATATAGAGCCTAGCTGCTGGCAAAAAAAAACCTGGCAGGACGCCAAGTCCTGTCTAACCAATCAGGAAGAAGGATTTTAAACATTTTTTTTTTTAACAAGCACAGAACCGCGTGCGCTGCGTGTCCATGAGGCGGTGTCACCAAGGGGTCAAATCTGGTTGCCCGTGGCGACCGGATTTGTCGGGCACTATATTTATATATAAAAACAATGTTCTTTAACTAGTTTTACAAAGTAGGCTGATCAGACATACTCCATGTACACCATTAAATGCAAACCGGCTACAAGAAAATACATTTATGACCCAAGGATTTACCTTACCCCAGATATAGGCCAGGTTAAAAGACATGCTTTTAGTGTAAATTCAAGAAATTGGACTCCATTTTGAAAGAAGGATAAAGATAGTAATTTATAGATTGTGTAAACTTTTTGAAAGGGAATTGGCTTAATTACCATGATTCAATATGGTTCTAATTTAATGGACAGCATGTGAGCATTGTAAGCTTTATTTTTACAATTAGTATCAAGAAAGTGTCATTTGCATAGCTCTAAAATAATTCTGAAATAGTACTAAATTGGCAGCACTTCCTATCTGGGGGCTGGAAGGCTAGGCCTCTTAATAAAGTTTCAACATAAGCAGGGAGCTCTTTACGTCAGTCGAGGGTCCATGGTGGTGTCTATTGGAGTTTCCCTCTGGCGTGTTCCAGGGACTGGTGTTGCCTGGAACAGAGTCTCTCTTCCCCTGCAATATCTCTGGCAGCACTGACTCTCTCTCGGTGCTTGCGATTCCTTTAGTGAGAGACTTTGGGTTTTTATACCCCTAACAAATCAGTTGAAAAGATTAATCCAAAATGGCCCGCTTTGGGATTAATCTCCTCAGTTCTGTATCAGTCTGTGTGGACAGGATTTCCCTGTCTAAGGCCTAGGACATAGTGCCCCAAACAGTGCGGAGGCATGCTGAGGCTCAGGGAAAGTGGTGCTTTCCCTGGCCTTACACAGGTTGCCGTCAGGGGGCGGGACGGGGGCGGGCCAGTGATGTCACGGAGCTGGTTCGCCCTCATTGGGCGAACCGCTCACGTGACCGGCCCTGCGCTCCGGCAAGCAAGAAAATCTCAAGACTCCGTCAGACATACGCTTCCCCAAGCGTGCTGACGCGTGCGCGAGCCCCTGCTAAAGCCGCTCTCATTGCGGCTGCAGGGACTCAGTGCCGAGCAGCAGCACGGCTCAGCATGTGTCAGCGCATAAGCACTGACCATGCCTGAGGCCTTACAATACAACAGAGAATTCACCCTGTTACAACTACATTAGCATTTTTTTAAAATAAGAAAATGGTAGTATTTACTACCGCACTCATACTGTGTTCACGGAGTGTGTGTATTAAATAGAAAGTACTCTCCTTTCTTTCGTCAACAACTTCACTGACTTTCCAAGCCTGGCCTTCCTAATGCCTAGTCGTCCATGATGTTTATTTCTGCCAAGTATGCTGGTCCAATAAAATGATACATTAATAATATTGCTTTCTATCCATAGCACAAACAGTCCCTGCCGCATAGAGCTTACAATCTCATTTTGGTGCCTGAGACACAGGGTGATAAAGTGACCTGGCTAAGGTCACAAGGAGCTGGGAAGTAAACTGTGTTCCCCTGCTTCACAGGGAGAGATGTTACCACTGAGCGACTGTCCTGGAACAGGATTTCCTATTTTTCTGTCTCCCTTTGCAGCTCATAGGATTCATGTCTCCCTAGCTTAGCTGCCTGTTATTTTCCCTGTCCCAGCAGCTAGCTGCATGTGAAAGGCTACATTTTGATACACATGTTGTTTACACAGCCCTAGTCAGTGAGTTGCTATAGCAACCTCAGCTATTCTCCTAGAATGGGATTTTCTATTCCCCCCCCCTGTCCCTGCTGACAGTTAGTCCAGTCTCATACTTTTCCTGTGTGACACTCAGCCCTTACTTCCTTTTCACCCTGGACTCTGAGTGAGTAGAGTACCTGCCTGCTATTAACTCCAGCAAGGCCTTTCTGTTTTTACACTGCCTTATCTTGATTCACTGCACTTCAGACAGAGAAGCACTCTCTACCCACACTACATTTGCAAGTACATTTCTTCCTGTGACTTTCCTTCAATAAAACCAAGAAAAACAAAAGGACTTGTTGTGATTTGGAAGAGGGAAGGCATGAGTTAAGCTATCTGGGTCTATTCACACCCTATACGTGACCCAGGGTCCAGAATAGCGACAGCATTCTAAAACCCACCTACCCAATACAAGGGATGATGTGTGACACATTCACACATTGCAATGGCACACAACGTACTGGCCCACTTTGAAACACATTCAACTAATCACAGAGTGAGCAGTACGGGACGTGTTGTTGCCTCTATCGCGGCAGCTGTTGGGAGGTAAGTGCACTTTAACCTTGCCAGGCAGGGCTCTATGGTTTGGTAAAGCCCTGTTGTGGCTGGAAGTGTTGAGTGAGCAGGGCCCATTGTGCTTTGGGTTCCTGGGGCCCATTCTCACTAAACGGCCATTGCGGTGCCTGGCTTGGGGGTGTTGCGCGCCATGGTTTGAGTACCATTGGCCTTTACCCATTGTTTGAACACTCTGGCAGGGTTGGCACTTATCAGATTACGTTATGTATTTTAATTAAAGTCACAGCCTTTGTACCTGCGGACCTTCCTTTGTGTTTATTTATTATAGGTATTATTATGGGAATGTGTATAGACAGGAGGGGTGGGGGGAGCTCCTTTGTGGGCCCCAATGTCATGCTGTTTAATATGTTAACAAGTATTTTTAAATGTATGTTTATAAACAAGCTTCTTTTGCTGAGAATATCCTTGATGTTTAGCCCCCAATATTGCCATTAGTTCATTTTTTCCTAAGTGAAACTGTCCCTTTAAATTAAAGCAGCCATCAACTCTCGCATTTATACCGTATTTCTTTGCACTATTTCGTCAGCTGAATTGAGGAGCCCCATAAACTATAAACACAAGGCAAAAGTAGTGCAATTCTGGGGCAAAAAAATCCTATTGATTTTAAATCTAATTTTTCTCTTTGACACATACTCTGCAGATGTTTTTCCCCATACTTGCACCACATTTGCCTTGATACATATGCACTAAAATTCTTGTAACTGGGCTCCCTAATTCAGGATCATTCCAATTGTCATTTCATTGAAATCAAAATGGCTGCCGCTTTATTACTGCTAATGTGTGAGGGGAACCCTGCTGCGATTGGTGGCATTTGCCCCACTGATTCGTAAATTGGTGGGGTGGGGGAGGACTGCGGCTTTAAAACCTCCTTTCTCAGGCTGGTTCTCAGCACTAGTGGTCACTGAACAGAAAACAAAAATAAGATGCATTATGCCAAAATCAACCAAATGTTTAGAGATTTGCCCATTTTCATTTATTATTTTTGGCTTCACTTTTATGCAATGGACATGTAGTTAGTAGCTCTGTAAAGATAATGCAAGTCTATTAAATTAAATGGAATGGGTTATATGGTGCCATCTGGTGACACAATTAACTTGAGTCGTAATAGACTGAAGTCATTTTCTTTTTCAGGAACCTACAAGCAAATTCTGAACAGCAAATTAGTTAAGATGCCAAACAAGGAGGAGACATCAATGAAGGTATACGGGTATTCAAAAAATTATATATATATTTTTTTGTCAGCATCTACGCTAAATCTAAGAAACTTGTTAAAATAAATTAATTTTTTAAAAAGGCTTGTATTTCATGCAGATTGTTAGAGGAGTTTATGTAAAACTAAACTTGTCAAAGATTCCACATAAAAAGGAACAAAGCAGTGCACTCAGGCACATAATTTTAGACTAAGGGGTTTCAACCACACATTATATCGTCGTTGTAGCGGTAAAACTCATTAAGTGCATTTTTTGGCAGAAACTCACTAAATGGAATTTCTTGATATTTCTATTGAAAAACTAATTAAGTGCCTATTTAGTCTCAGTACAGAGTTACCAAAACATAAAACGCATTAGGTATGATTTTGAAATAATGTCAAAAAGAACATTTAATCGCCTACTGATCATTACTCAAAGAATGTAGTTAATTACTTTTACCTCTACAATAACGATATAAGTAATGGTGGGTAAAAAAGTGACAAAAACCCACCAATGTACAGTGTACAGCAAATACATGTAACAGTGTTTCCCCCTATCCCTCACCCCTCCCCCCCCCCACTGCCCCTCAATCACAGATAGGGGCCATTACAGGGTGTGTGTGGTGCATACCTGCTGGTAACAAGAGGACTGAGTCCTCCACGATGACTTTGGGACACAGGAACAGGCTTCTGGGGTCCATACCCCACATAATACTTAGCAGTGCAGCGCCTCCGTTTGCCGTAGGTTCCAGGGAAATGGAGATGATCTCCCATGGTAGAACTGATTACCTCTCTCCCCAGTTAGATCACACACCAGGCCGGAGGTATATTGCAAACAGGAACAGTTTATTACTACACTGGCGACACACTTTATTCGAGCTCGGCTAGTCCCACGAATTCGGGTATACCCGGGTGTATTGAGGTTTGTGACTGTTTTCTGCCCGAGTACATTGAGTTATTTTCCAAGCAGGGATTGAAGCATTTTATTCCCGCTGGCTGCAATACTGCACAGTATATATATATAAACTGCATTACAATTCATGAATTTATGCCATCTGGTAGACACGCGAAGCATTGCAGCCTATTAAATCCTAATCATTATCATTTAACAGATCAGCCGCCCATCAGCCAGGCATGAACCCAGGCTGGGAAGGCAAATGCAACAGGGCTTGTCAGAGGTTAGGAGTGGCGCATTCCAGGTATCTGCCAGGTACATACCGGGTATTTGCTCGAATAAAGTGTGTCGGTGCAGTACACACTTTGCAGAAACACAACAGCTACGCAGCAGTCTTCTGCGGGATACAGTCTCCTTAGATCAGCTCTCATTGGAGATGGTCCCTGGACCGTCACTACAGGCCAAGGGCACCCGCAGACGTCCTAGCGGAGGCAAAGGTATAATCACACTCACTCCTCCCCGGAGGGAAGAGCACATGGGTAGGCCCCAATCTCAGGCTCCCCGACGTGTGACCTGCCTTCCTCAAGTAGGAAGGAACAACCTCCAAATTTAGGGCGGTCCTGCCCTTAAGTACAGCCTGAAGGCGGGCACCTCGTTGTCCCATCTCCAACAGGATGTACCACCCTCTGCTGTCACTCAAGTGCAGTACCAAAGGTGAAGGGAAAAACCCCATACCAACTACTGGCAAGCCTGTAAATACCAGGGTTTATTGCCAGCCCATTGGGTAGAATAGTAGCCAGGGGGTACCTTGCTACATACAAATACCACTTGTGAGCACATTTACATCTCAGACAGGTCTACAATCCTGCTTTTCACAAGCATACAGTGCTTCCACTGCAGTAAGGGATTCTGGGAAATGACATGCAAATGAGCACACCGTGTCACCTTTTAGTTCATGTCCATTTAATTCTACTTTATATACTGTATTTTGGGGCGGAAACCCCCACTGCCCTCAATGTGGATTTTTGACCGAAAACGTCCTGAACTGCTACTTTGGAGCATTTAGAATTATCATTCAAGGGTGGGCACTTTCACTGGTGATTTGGTTACATGTATTTGCTGTACACTGTACTGTTACATATGTAACTAATATTGTGTCTATATCACCAAGGGAACAATAATGAGAATTCGGAGCAAATAAACCAGATAACTGGTGATGTATACAAAGAGAAATATATATATATTAATTATAGAAATCTAGGATAAAAATTCCAGATGTTGTACTGGATTTAGATATTAGATATACACTACTGACACACTTTATTAAAGTGTGGCCGGTACCGCAAGCCGGGAGATTTCCCGGCTTGCTATTGGCCGCCCCTCGGCGTGCCGCGCGTCATAGACGCGCGGTCACGCGTCTTCGGGAGCGTGCGCCCCCTGCACGCGCGTCCAGGGGCTCCCCGAGGGAGCCCTGGTGTCCCGCGATCGCGGGACAGCGGCAGGGGGTTCCGGGGGACCCGGCGGACCCGGCAGCGGTAGGGAGAGCGCCCCGATCGGAGGGCGCTCTTCCGCTGCTTCGGCGCGCGCCCGTCACTCTCGGGCGCGCGCCAGGCTACTGCTGCGGCCAAGAACGGATAAATGCTCGAATAAACTTGGCCGCAGCAGTAGTCATTATTAAAAAGAGGTTTAGAAAGGAGCAGAGGGTAATCGTTTTTCGTTTTTTGACATTAAGTCTTTAAAGGATTATTGAACATGTAATTAAATAACAAATACCATAAATAATGGATAATAGTATCAGCAATGAATATGACAAAGATAAGGAATGTGCAGACGAATTAACAAGTATAACAAAGTTTGTACAAAGTATAATAAAATAAACAATATAAATTAAACATAGACTTCCCCCAGTTACCGGCGACAGGGCGAAAAGACATCAGGGGGACCCGACAGGTTTGACATTTATGGCAATTGAACATGTTTTACAATATTGGAGGGGCGGGACAGAAGTTTGGAATTAATAAAAAGGAAGACTTTCTGGATCCATAAATTGAGGACCCTGACCCCTAGGGGTCTCAATGTGGAAATAGATATTGCTCCATTCCTTAAATAATCTGTATCCTTTTCTCTAATATTATCTTTTTTGTTTTTTTCTCCCTGTTGCAGGTAACTGAGGGAAGTCTATGTTTAATTTATATTTTTAATTTTATTATGCTTTGCATAAACTTTTGTTATTTACAGATGAAGCTAAAGAACCCAAAATGGATTTTAATTTACAGATGAAGAAAAGATTGAAAGAACTTACCGGTGGAACGTGGCTGTTTAGGAGCATTGGGTCGTGGACCAGGAATTGCTGCTGCTGCTGCTGATGATGATGGAGTAGGATTCGGTGGGTGAAGACATCAAAAGTAAGAAAAACGTTTATTTCATGTTGTATTTAATTTTTTTTAGGTTGGCATCTGCATTGCAGAAAGTCTGTCAAGCGCTTCAGTGTGAGGCAGGTCTGAGGATAACAGACACTGGGGTAGGCGTGGGGGAGCTGAACAGGGCCACTAAATCAACCGGTGCATGGGGAAAGAATGACCTCACCTGCTCCTTGGGTTGTGAGACCGCTCTCCTCGCCTCCTCCTGCGTGCCGCCGCCGAGATGCAGGTCAGAGAATGGGTAGAAGTGCGGCGCAACTGCGCATGTCTGAAGAAAGGCTCCCGGATGTCTTGTTCCAAAAAAACTTTATTAACACACACCAGGGCTACACCAGCATCTCACCCTCAACGCGTTTCACCCTTACGCAGAGGGCTTCGTCTTGGAGTGGGGAGAAGTGGTGACAGCCTCTTAAATACCTAAAAGCCCGCGAAAGCGGAATTAAAAATTTAACCCCTTGAGTGCTTTATGCCTGTAAGTTAATATCAATGCTATTAAAGTCCTAATGTCTGTGCAACTCACTTTAAACATATTCTATGCGCGGAGAGCATCTTAAATATATAATCAGACATACACAATAGCAAAATGATAAGACTGTTTGGCTGCACATTCCAGGTATATAAATGCAATAAAATGCTGTTGTCAACACTGCAAGATAAATATGCTCAACACTAGATTCACATTAAACCAGGTCATACACTTATAAGTCAGTCATACAGATAGGGGCTTCCTAAAGCGTACCACACCCTCGACAGGCACCCTACTCCTATGTTCATTAGCGAGTTCCAGGACCTCTTGGACGAAGGTGAGATTTTACATGTTCTCTCGCCTAGTGAGCGGGACTTCCTCACTACTCCAGATCCTATCACTCCCATCTTTCATCACCTGCCTAAGATACACAAAACACTCACTGCACCCCCAGGTAGACCCATTATTTCATCTATTGGTTCCCTGGGTGAACACTTATCACAATACATAGATCACTTTTTACAGCCACTGGTCGTTTCTTTACCCTCACATGTTATTGACACTAAGCACGTTTTATCCCTCTTAGCACCCATCACTTGGCACCCTAGCTACATCTGGGTTACCCTGGATGTGGCTTCCCTATACAATATTATTAATCACGAGCACGGCCTTACAGCCACTGAGCACTTTTTACAACATCATTCCACTCTTTCGCCAGCACACATAGTTTTTATTCTCGATAGTATCAGATTTTCACTCACGCACAATTATTTTTTCTTTGACCAGCAGTATTATCTCCAAACACGTGGGACAGCCATGGGGACATCCTTTGCCCCCTCCTACGCCAACCTGTTCATGGGTTGGTGGGAGATGTCCCACGTGTTTGGAGATTCTAATCCCTTCAGGCGTCATGTGGTGTTCTACAAACGCTACATTGACGACCTGATTTTGATCTGGAGTGGTGGGGAGGAAGACCTTTTGAGGTTCTTTGAATACCTGGCAGACAATACTCTCAGTAAAGGCACAGTAAAGGCACAGAGAATATCTGGCAGTAAATCACAGTACAAATGCAGGAAGCCTGAATGCTAATCCCCAAACACAGCATTTAGCTTAAAGGGGCATACACATTGAGCAAAACGGCAACCAATCCAGCAATTAACCTCTGGAGTGCCAGACCATTACCACATATGAAGAGCACTACACCAACTAGGGAAAGGTCTTTCATAATAGACCGATATTAATACCCTAAAAGGAGCAGTACTCAGCTGTTAATTAGGTATATGTATATACAGAATTTACAGCAGTGCCACTAACTTACCAGTATTGAAAAACTAATACTAGTGTCTATTCTAGCCCTGTTATTACACACTTGGGATGTACACGTGTTAAGTATCACACACTTGTATTTAAATACCACCACCCACACATGCTGGTGTTAAAAACTCATAATAGGTGCACATAGACCTAGATCTGTATACACAAGTCTATAATGTACTAATAGCTGCAGCCCAAAAGCAGCTAAGTACAGGTCCAATCAACTAGTGCACCTACTAGTATTTCAATACTGGGGCACTACATCTGTGGTCCACACAGCCGCTACTTTCATTACAAGAACTGTAGCCCATTCTCTCCATATGAGGAACACAAGGTCCAGTGAATTACCCTAACACTGGGCATTAATACACCATTGTATACTCCTCTGGATACACCTATCCATAGAGTTAGCCACACTTGGCATCATTTAATCATTGTTTTAAACCCCTATATTTTAACGATATTGTCAATTAATAAAGTTATTTTAAATAAATCACCAATTCATACAGAAACAGAGTGCTATCTACAGGGGCTCTGTCTGTCCACTATGTATTAAGTTATACGCCCTTTGCAGCACCAGTTTCATTGTTCTATAGTAAAGCTGAAGCGGGGGTAAACATACGTATAGACAATACTCTCAACTTGAAATTTACTCACACATAATAAAAACCAAATTTATTTTCTAGATTTAAATTTATATGTGGATATGGAGTATAAAATTCAATCAGACATTTATAGAAAGGAGAATGCCAGGAATTCATTGCTTCATTATAACAGTTGTCACGTACGCCCTCTGGTTGGAGGGCGATTACGCCGGAACTGCTCCACATTGGAGGCCTTTATCCACAGGGCGAAAGAGATGAGAGGGAGGTTCCTGTCGAGGGGGTACGATGGTGCAGACCTTGACCAGGCATACCAGCATGCACTGAATATAGATAGGAATACCCTTACTAATATGTCAGCCAGTAGTACACAGATAGACACCAAGGCCGAGAACACAGAAGCGCCATTCTTTATTACAAATTATAGCGAACAAGCGAACTCAATTAAAACTATTATACGCAAACATTGGGCCACACTTTCATTAGATCCTTTATTAAACAAAATGGCATGTGTGGGACCCAAAATAGTGTTCCGTAGAGCAGCTACGCTAGGGAATCTCCTGTCACCTAGTTTGTTGAAAACAACTAATACCAACCAAAATAAACTGTCTTTTTTTCCAAAATTGATTGGATCATTTAAATGCGGGCACTGTAAGATTTGTCCCAAAATGAAGAAAGTTAAACATTTCACTGATAAAGAGGAAACACGGAAATATCAGATAAAAACCTTGATGTCATGTCAGACTAACTATGTCATATACCTGCTACAATGCGGATGTAAGAAACAGTATGTGGGGCTTACTAGTAGAGCCTTAAAAATCCGCATTCTAGAACACTTAAGGCTCATTAAGAATTTAGACATGACACATCCGGTCCCAATCCACTTTAATAATTGTCCATTGGGTTCTGTGGACAATTTCAGTTGTTGCGCTATAGAACACATAGTCCTCCCCCCTCGGGGAGGTGATAGAACTAAGCTCCTACATCAAAGGGAGGCGCACTGGATCCACACACTCAACATGTTACAACCCAATGGACTTAATGTGGATTGGGATCTACAGTGTTTTCTCTAAGAGATATATATTGAAGAGTGTCATATGGGGAATGCGTATATGTACTGTATATATTACAGTCCTCGTGGGAACAGAACGTCTAGTGTGTTATTCTGAACTAATCTATTCTCCGCACTGTCTCTTCTCTTATCCCTACCCTTTCCCCCCCCCCCCTTTCCCCTCCCCCTCCACTTTTCCCAACCTTCCACTCTTGTTTTCCCTTTCTCTTTTCCCTTACCTGCCTTCCCTTCATTCACCGGTCTATAAGTCATGGGTTAATAAATGTGTTTAAATTAAAGCATTAGGAAGCCCCTATCTGTATGACTGACTTATAAGTGTATGACCTGGTTTAATGTGAATCTAGTGTTGAGCATATTTATCTTGCAGTGTTGACAACAGCATTTTATTGCATTTATATACCTGGAATGTGCAGCCAAACAGTCTTATCATTTTGCTATTGTGTATGTCTGATTATATATTTAAGATGCTCTCCGTGCATAGAATATGTTTAAAGTGAGTTGCACAGACATTAGGACTTTAATAGCATTGATATTAACTTACAGGCATAAAGCACTCAAGGGGTTAAATTTTTAATTCCGCTTTCGCGGGCTTTTAGGTATTTAAGAGGCTGTCACCACTTCTCCCCACTCCAAGACGAAGCCCTCTGCGTAAGGGTGAAACGCGTTGAGGGGGAGATGCTGGTGTAGCCCTGGTGTGTGTTAATAAAGTTTTTTTGGAACAAGACATCCGGGAGCCTTTCTTCAGACATGCGCAGTTGCGCCGCACTTCTACCCATTCTCTGGCATCTGCATTGGCATAATTTTTTTATTCAAATGTAAATGTCTTTTGTTTGGTGCTTGTTTTTTTTATTTGCAGGTTTTTGTTGTTGTTGCAGATTGCTCATTGACTGACAGAGTGACAGACCATGTGTGGCACTGTGCCAATCAATTGGTTTATTGGCATTTTTTAAATGGAAAGTGAATGTGGTTTTAATTTGAGTCTTGTTTTTGAGATTGGCAGGTTGCATATTGACTAGCATGGTGGTAGCTCAGGTCCACAGGGCATGGGTGTGCCACTGTGCCAATCAATTGGTTTATTGGCATTTTTTTGTTTAAAATTGAATGTCTGAAATGTGATGCTTGTTTTGGGGATTTGCAGGCAGGCTGCATATTGACTGGCATAGTGGCAACGGTGTGTCACTGTACCAATCAATGGGTAGAGGAGGTGGGGGTAGGTGCCCTTGGGAGGGTGGTTAGGTCTCTCGGTTGTGTAGCGGGAGGGGGGGGGATTAACCCCTTAATTACCTTAGTGGTTAATAACTGCTAAGGTGATTAAGGGGTCAGTGGCCAGTAGTTATTTTTTTGTTGGTGCCCACTGAAGAAGAGGAGGACGAGGATTGCCTTCCTCCTGGAAGGGTTAAGTAGAACTTTAATTTACTATCCATTACTGTACTGTATGTGGGCGGGGGAAAGGGGTGGTTGTGCAATGTATTTTATTGATGTTTTGTATTGTAATGTTTATTGGGGGTAGATGGATTGAGAGAAGGGGGTAGTTGCCACAGGGTGGGCAGTTAGGCTTCTCGGGTGGGCAGTGGGAGTGGTTAACCTTTTCATTACCATAGCGGTTACTACCGCTAAGGTGATGAAGGGGTTTGCCCCTCCCACTGCCCACCCGAGAGGCCTAACCACCCACCCTGATGCAATTACCCCTTTCACTCACCCACTCTGTCCCCAATAAACCTGGTAGTCTGCCTTAACCCTTTCATTGACTTAGCGGCTAGCCGCTAAGGTAATGAAGCTGCTTTTATTTTATGTTGATAACAGTACTGTAGCAGGGGGTCTCCGGAGCTGAACTGCATTTTTTTCAGGTCCGGGGACCCCCTGCTTCCCGAGATACAGGCCCCGGTATGGGGTGCCGTTATCTCCTATGCATTTAAATTTCCCGGTCACATGACGCGGGAGAATTTAAACATGGCCGCTGGGATACCGGCACCCCATAACAGGACCTGTAACTCGGGAAGCAGAGGGTCCCCGGACCTAAAATAAATGCTGTTCAGCTCCGGAGACCCCTTGCTACAATACTGTATTATTAAAATAAAATAAAAGCCCCGCGATCGCTTGTGACTGATTCAGTCTATCTCTGACTGCGCATCTCTTACAGACAGCTGGAACCCAGTAGGATTCAGACAGCGGGAGTCCCATTCAAATGCAGGGACCCCCGCTGTGTTAAACCCATGAAAAAAGGTCAGGGAGTGTTAGGACCTGCTAATGGTCATGTCTTACGACGCTTTGGCCAAAGGGTTAAACTAAATTACCCTTTTTCAAGAGAACATATAGGTATTGCACTGTGTATTTTTGTCATATTACAAGTAGCTTTGGGCATCTTTGTTTGTTTTTTGTTGTATACATTTAGCCACGCCCACTAGCACTTCTTTGGACACATATACATATATATATATTATGTGGTAATGTTTGGGGTTTCTCAGAGCTTGTTGGGTATCTGTATGTTTATTACCTAATTGGGGCCTTCATGATCTTTAGGGGAATCTTATTGTTGTTGTTTATTTTATCAGGTTTTAACATATATAATAGCTCAGTTTTAGTCACATTTATTTTAAATCCTGCAAAGGAGCCAAACGCTGAGATTGCCTTTAGTATACTCTCTATTGACTTATCTGGTTTTTTTAGGAACAGTAAAATATCACCCGTGAACATCGCCAGTTTGAGTTCCAATTTTCCCATTTTAATTCCTTCAAACTCCTCCATTTGCCTTAGGTAGTGGTCTAATGGGACATGTTGAAGAGTAATGGTGATAATGGGCATCCCTGTCTGGTGACTCTGTGTATTGTGAAAGCTTCGGATAGGTCGCTGCCCGCAATAATTTTGGTTGAGGGTTTATTGTAGAGGGCTTTGATTATTGCACAGAAGTTCCCCCTAAACCCGAATTTTCTAGCACATAATTCACATGCTCCCATAATATATTATCGAATGCCTTTTCCGCGTCTATTGCAACCAAGGCCGAGTTTTTTATTGTGCAGGATTTTATCCAGTGTATGACCGATATTACTTTTCTTATATTTTTTTTTACTGCGGACCTGCCCTTCATGAAGCCTGATAGGTCCGGGTGGATAGTTGAAGGAAAGAACCTTAGCTACTCTGTCAGCTAATATGTTGGTGAAGATTTTTATATCATGATTAATCAGAGATATGGGTCTATACGATTCCGGTCTCAGAGGGTCTTTTCCTGGTTTGTGTATGATTCTAATATCGGCCAAATTACTAGACGTGGGGAACATAGTACCTTCATGAATGTTCTGGAACATGTTTTCCAGGGGATTTTTAATTGTGTCTGAGTGGGGTTGAAGGTCTGTGGGGTTGAAGGTCCTCCACGTGTCTACCAGGTTTAGTGTAATCATTCACATGTGACATATTTTTGGTTTGGGTGTTGACCAGAGGATTCCCTTCCTTAAAGCCTGATCCATCCATATATACATCTTGAATTGCATTCCAATCTCCCCCTAAGATTATATTGCAGCATTTTTGGCTTAGTATTTTTTGTGAGATCCTTGAAATATTGCGTATTGTGGTCATTGGGACCATATGCGTTCCCCAGTATATATTCTTTTTCTAGTATTTTAATCTTTACTAAGAGCAATCTACCCTCGGTGTCTGCCTCTGAAGATATTACTTCTACTGGGGCATTTCTGCTGATCAGGATGGCCACCCCCGCTTTTTTGTTTACTGCTGGCGAGAATATACACCCAGTCTCTCTGGAGCTTCATGGATTCCCTAGTGTCTAAGTGGGTCTCCTGGATCAGAGCTATGTCCACTCTCTTTTTTTTTCCAGGTAGCTCAGTACTTTCCTACGTTTTATTGGGTTGTTTAGTCCTTTTACATTCCATGAAGCTATTTTTACATGCATTGTGTTATGTTGGTTTTGATATTATGGTGCTGTTTTTTCTTCTTGGTCCATGATTCCCTCATTGCCCCTAGTTCAGTGGTGTCTTGTTTTTTGCGCAGGGCGTGTTCAACTTCATCTGGAAACACCGAGACACCTTCATGGCCGTAGACATCTTAAGCCAATCATCACATTTCTTCAAAGCGCGATTATACTGTACCATTTTAACTAGAACTTGATCAAAAACATTAACGAGAACAATCTTAACTACAGTATAACGTGAACAGAATTTTTAACATTAACAACAACAGTTTTGAAAATTTTCCTGTACTGGACTTCGCTTTATTCCATAGGAGTGGTTCACACTTTCTGGTTTCAGAAGTCGGCAGCAAATATTACTTCCAACTTCCATGCTCCTTTAAGGGGGATTTTACCTTAACATAGATTTACCAATGACTCCAGCTTATCCATTTAGTATCCTAGGCCTATTTGTAACTTCTAGATCGTCCATCTCGTTGTTTATATAGACATCGGTAGAGATGGGGGGGGGGGAAGGGGGAGCAAAGACAAGGAGGAGATAGGAGGAGGGGCGGGCAGAGGGGGGGGAAGGAGGGAAAGGAGGGGAGGGAAAGGAGGAGAGGGAAAGGGGGAGGACGGGGAGGGGCGGGGCAGCGAGGACAAGGAGGAGACTGGGTCAGACACTGTCACACTGCGCTCACCACAAACAGGACGGAAGACCGCGGGGCTGAGGTGGGGATAGACAGACACCGACCCACAACCACGCAGTCCTGTCCGGAATGCGTAGTCCAAGTCGTACCGCGTCGTAGGGTTGGAGAGGTCAGGGTAGTCAGGGTACTTGCCGTATTCCAGGGTTGGAGAGTCCGGGTTGGTAGAGTTCCGTAGCCAAGGTCCAGGGTAATAGAAGGTAAAATAGTCGAGGAACGAAGCCGGGGTCAAAGCGCTGGAGAGTGTAGAAATCCAAGGAACAGGCAGGGTCAAGACAGGACAGGCAAAGTTCAAGACAAGCTAAACAGCAGCGGTGAGCACAATGCATAAACAGGAGTTTATGCTCAGCAAGGAATGACAGACAGGAGCAGGTATATATGTGTGAAGGATCCAATTACCTTGCAGGGGTGTGCTCTGGTCCTCCAATGGTGTCAGTGAGACACTAATCCGAAACAGCCTCTAATTCAGGTTTTCCTAATGATTGGCCTGGTTGCCAAGCAACCCGCGCGCGTGCGCGATGCGCGTCGCGGCGTGATGACGTCACGCGGCCGTGTGTCTAAGTCTCCGCCTGTGGGAGGCACCAGCAGCTCCTTCAGGCTTTCCTGTTGCCTGGTTGCCGCGCAACCCGCGCGCGTGTGCGATGTGCGTCGCGGAGCGTCGACGTAACGCAGCCGTGCATGCACTGCCCTGGCAGTGCGTGGCCGCATGGCTCTGCCCCGTGATGCGTCCTCGGATCGGTCTCTGCGCGGAGTAGCGGTAGGTGTGACAGTATCCCCCCCTTGAGGGGAGACCTCTGGGCGACCCAGAGATGGTTTCTCAGGGTGCCTATGGTGGAAGGCATAGATGAGACGGTTGGCATGTACCTGACGATGAGGGATCCACTCTCTCTCCTCTGGGCCATAGCCTCTCCAGTGTACAAGATATTGCAATCCTCCTCTGGACATTCTAGAGTTGAGGATGGTCTGAACCTCGTATTCTTGTTGGCCATCTACCAGTATGGTTTGCGGAGGTTTAGGTTGTCCTTTGGAGGATGAGTCTTGTAGACAAGGTTTGAGAAGGGATGAGTGAAAGACGGAAGGAATCCTCATATTCCTAGGCTGTTCAAGCCGGTAGGCTACTGGGTTGATCCTTTTGGTGATGCGGAAAGGGCCGATAAAACGTGGTGCCAGTTTGGGTGAGGCTACCTTTAACCGAATGTTTTTGGTAGATAACCAAACCCTTTGTCCTACAGAGTACCCTGGGACCTCTCTTCGGTGACGATCCGCTTGTCTCTTGTGTAATATACCAGCGTGCTGTAGGTTCCGATGGATCTTCTGCCATAGGTCTTGTAAGTGACGAATCCTGTCCTCTGCGGCCGGGACTCCAGACTTAGAGATGAGAGAAGGAAGTGCCGACGGATGGAAGCCATAGTTGACCATAAATGGTGACTGTTGGGATGATTCGTTCCGAAGATTGTTATGGGAGAATTCTGCCCACGGGAGCAGTTCCGCCCAGTCGTCTTGAGTGTCAGCAACAAAGCACCTCAAAAATTGTTCCAGAGACTGATTGGTGCGTTCCGTCTGTCCATTGGTCTGGGGGTGATAGCCTGACGAAAAGTGTAGTGTGACTTCCAGACTCTTACAAAACGCCCTCCAGAACCGGGAGATGAACTGGGATCCTCTGTCAGACACTATGACCCGAGGGGTCCCATGTAACCTGAAGATCTCCCTGATGAAAACTTCGGACAACATCGGTGCGGTGAGAAGACCCTTCATAGGGATGAAGTGTGCCTGTTTCGAAAACCTGTCCACCACCACAAGTATGGTGTCCATGCCTCTAGATTTGGGCAACTCAACGATAAAGTCCATAGATATGTGTGTCCATGGACGTTCTGGGATGGGTAAGGGTTGAAGGAGACCCGCAGGTCTGTTGTGTGGTGTCTTGTTCTGAGCACAAGTAGAGCATGTAGCTACAAAAGCTTGTATGTCTCTCCGCATGTTGGGCCACCAGAAAGTGCGTTCGATGAACTTAGTAGTTCTTTTGGTACCAGGATGGCCTGCAGTCTTGGATGAATGTCCCCACTCCATGACTCTCCTCTGGAAAATACGGGGGGTGAACAACCGATCCTCCGGAACGTTGAGTCCTGCCGGGATGTTGTTCTGAGCCTTGGTAATCTCCGTCAAGGCACTAAAAGTATTGGCTGCCAAAATGCAAGTGGAAGGGAGAATGGTCTCCTGTTGTTCCACCTTGTTATCCTCTACCAGGAACTGTCGCGACAAGGCGTCGGCTTTAAGGTTCTTGGACCCAGGGATGTAAGAAATGAGGAAGTTGAAGCGAGTAAAGAATAAGGACCATCTTGCCTGGCGAGATCCTAGTCGCCGTGCTCCCTCAATTTTTATGGTCAGTTAGTATCGTAACTGGCGTCTCCATGCCTTCCAGTAAGTGCCTCCACTCCTCTAAGGCCAGTTTCATAGCGAGGAGCTCCCGGTTACCTACGTCGTAATTCCTTTGGGCGGAGGAATTTTTTTTTAGAAAAATACGCACAAGGGTGAAGTGGGGCTTGAGAATTCTTTCTCTGGGAAAGTATAGCACCTGCTCCTACATCGGAGGCGTCGACCTCTAAAAAAAAAGGTAACGAAGGATCTGGGTGTGTTAAGATGGGTGCTGAGGCGAATGCCGTCTTTATCCTCTCGAAAGCCTGAAGAGCTTTCTACGACCACTTCGTAGGATCAGCTCCCTTCTGAGTGAGTGCCGTGATGGGTGCTACTACCGATGAGAATCCTTGAATGAACCTCCGGTAATAGTTGGCGAAGCCGAGGAACCTTTGGATGGCCTTGAGGGAGAGGGGACAGGGCCATTCAAGTACAGCCTTGACCTTGGTAGGGTCCATAGCAAGGCCGGTGTCCGAAATGATGTAGCCGAGAAAGGAGGTAGATCTTTGATGGAAATGGCATTTCTCGAGCTTAGCAAACAAGTGGTTCTCTCTTAAGCGCTGCAAGACTTGTTTGACATGAGTAGTATGTTCAGGCATGGATCTGGAAAATATTAGTATATCGTCCAGGTATACTATTACATGATGGTCCAGAAGGTCTCTGAAAATGTCGTTGACAAAGTCTTGGAAGACAGCAGGAGCGTTACACAATCCAAATGGCATGACCAGGTACTCGTAATGCCCGTCACGAGTATTGAATGCTGTCTTCCATTCGTCTCCTTGTCTGATTCTAACCAGATTATAGGCGCCTCTGAGATCCAGCTTGGTGAAGATCCTGGCTCCTTGGAGTTTGTCGAATAATTCAGCTACCAACGGAAGGGGGTAGCGGTTCTTTATGGTAAGTTTGTTGAGACCACGATAGTCAATGCAGGGTCTGAGGGTTCCGTCCTTTTTTTTGACGAAAAAAAATCCTGCCCCAGCAGGTGATGAAGATTTTTGAATGAACCCCCTCTGGAGATTCTCCTGAATATATGTTCTCATAGTCTGGGTCTCAGGAATAGATAGTGGGTATGACCCTCCTCTAGGGGGAATGGCACCGGGTAGGAGATCGATAGGGCAATCGTACGTCCGATGTAGCGGAAGTAGTTCTGCTTGGCGTTTGTCAAAGACATCGCGAAAATCTTCATATATTCCTGGCAGCTGTATCCTGTCAGGATCCGTGACCTCCAGACCTGCCACTGCCTTAGGAGCAGACATGCAATGTTCCAAGCAAAAAGAACTCCAACGTAGTGGCGTGGCCTCTGTCCAGTCAATGACTGGATTGTGGATCCGGAACCACGGAAGTCCCAGAATAACGTCCGTGGAGGGAGTGTGGATAATATCCAGTGTTATTGTCTCGGAGTGGAAGTCGCTGGTCGAGATCTTAAGAGGCGCAGTTTGCAAGGAAATGATCGCAGGCTGCAAGGGTCGACCGTCAATGGCTTCAAGGGCTACCGGTCGATCTTTGGGTACCAACGGTATTTTATTCTTGATAGCGAACTCTTGGTCCACGAAGTTTCCCCCTGACCCTGAATCCAGAAAGGCCCGTGTCTGTACTGTGAAGGTCTCACCGAATATGGAGATGGGTAGATAAATCCTAGTAGAGGGTTGAGGAGGGGGAAAAGTTGCAGTGCCCAGCGTGATCCTCCTTATACTCACTGGGCTTTGGCGTTTCCCGGTTTCAGCGGACAGTTGAATACCAGGTGGCCGTTATTGCCACAGTAGAGGCACAGTCCTGCTCGTCTTCTCCGTTGCCTCTCGATAGGCGAAAGACTAGTCCCTCCCAGCTGCATCTAGGACGGGAGTTGTGGAGAGTAGAGGGCCTATGGAGGAAAAGGAAGACGATTGTATACCTCGAGGGTGTTTGTTTTTCTCCATCCTTCTCTCTTGGAGGCGCTGATCCATCCGGATGCACAGGTCTATCAGGTCCTCAAGCCCAGCGGGGCGATCCAGAGCTGCCAGTTCGTCCTTCAGCCGTTCGGACAGACCCTGCCAGAAGACTGCAGAGCCACATCGTTCCAGCCGGTCTCCGAAGCCACCGTCCGAAAGTCCAGGGCATAGCGAGCCACAGTACGGTCTCCCTGAGAAACATTAAGCAGAGTAGATGCGGCCGTAACCTTACGCCCTGGAGTGTCAAACACCCTTCTGAATTCGGTGATGAAGAGAGCGAGGTCAGAGGTCAAATCAGGGCGTTGCTCCCAGATAGGAGATGCCCATGCTAGAGTGGCGTCAGTCAGCAAGGAGATTATGTATGCGACCTTTGATCGTGAAGAAGGGAAGTGAGAGGGCAGTAGTTCAAACTGTATGGAGCACTGGTTCAGGAACCCCCGACAACCGTTGGGATCCCCTGCATACCCGTTGGCATTCCCTGCATACCGGTTGGGCGCAGGTAGTCGTGGCTCAGAGGTAGGTGTGGTGGGAGCAGGAGTGGCTGCGAGTGAGGCGGTGTTGGTGGTAGATACTGTTAGACGTCTAACTTGTTCAGCAAGGGTATCAACGTCTTGTTTAAGTCGGGAGACTAGTTGTTCCTTCAGTGTGAATGATCCGGTAAGTTGCCGGAAGCATTCCTCATGGGTGTCTAGGCGTCGGGCCACCTCAGCGGCGTCCATGTTTGTTGGGCTGAGCATATTGTCACGCTGCGCTCACCACAAACAGGACGGAAGATCGCGGGGCTGAGGTGGGGATAGACAGACACCGACCCACAACCACGCAGTCCTGTCCGGAATGCGTAGTCCAAGTCGTACCGCGTCGTAGGGTTGGAGAGGTCAGGGTAGTCAGGGTACTTGCCGTATTACAGGGTTGGAGAGTCCGGGTTGGTAGAGTTCCGTAGCCAAGGTCCAGGGTAATAGAAGGTAGAATAGTCGAGGAACGAAGCCGGGGTCAAAGCGCTGGAGAGTGTAGAAATCCAAGGAACAGGCAGGGTCAAGACAGGACAGGCAAAGTTCAAGACAAGCTAAACAGCAGCGGTGAGCACAATGCATAAACAGGAGTTTATGCTCAGCAAGGAATGACAGACAGGAGCAGGTATATATGTGTGAAGGATCCAATTACCTTGCAGGGGTGTGCTCTGGTCCTCCAATGGTGTCAGTGAGACACTAATCCGAAACAGCCTGTAATTCAGGTTTTCCTAATGATTGGCCTGGTTGCCGAGCAACCCGCGCGCGTGCGCGATGCGCGTCGCGGCGTGATGACGTCACGCGGCCGTGTGTCTAAGTCTCCGCCTGTGGGAGGCACCAGCAGCTCCTTCAGGCTTTTCTGTTGCCTGGTTGCCGCGCAACCCGCGCACGTGCGCGGCGGAGCGTCGACGTAACGCAGCCGTGCATGCACTGCCCTGGCAGTGCGTGGCCGCATGGCTCTGCCCCGTGATGCGTCCTCGGATCGGTCTCTGCGCGGAGTAGCGGTAGGTGTGACAGACACATTATTGTCATTAAATTATGGCATTGATTATACCCTCTATGTCAGTTATATATACATACATCCCTCCAGCCCCCCCTCAATAACTTCGCTGCCATTGATAATATAATTTATTCGGGAGGAAGAGGGGGGAAAAGAAGGGGGTGGGGGGGAAGCAGAGGGCAGGGGGATAACCATAATCTTAGTTTAAAAATGCTGCATTGCTATACCCTCCATCTCCTCTCCGCACCCCCCCCCCCCCCCCCAAGTACCCCTATCAGTTCTGGCCAAAGCCTCCCACGCCACCAGGGCCCGATGGGGGGGGGGGGAGAAAGGGGGGAGAGATGGTCCATCGCAGGCTCCATGCTTCCCCCTCCGGCCCAGGACATGAGGGAAGCGGAGACAGAAGCACGCAGGCACGAAGGGGCCCATCCGGCGACCACCACGTCTCCAGGTAGTGCTCCGGCCCGGAAGCTTCAGCACCACCATCTTTTCGGCCCTAGTTTCTTCTTGTATTTGCTGCTTCGGTATCTATTCCCACATATTCCTCTGCCTTTTCATAGGATGTGAAAAATGTGATGCCTGATTCAATAAAAATCTTCAGGGTAGCTGGATATGTTAGGGCAAATTTTATTTTTTGATTATGGAGTGCTGTGCATACTTGGCCAAATTCTCTCCTTTTTTGGGATATTATAACAGAGAAGACTTGGAATATTAATATTTTCTTTCCTTAGTATTGCAGCTGTTGCGTTTCTTTGAAAGCCCTGATACAGTAATATTGTTTTTATCGTTGAAATCCAGGAAGCGTGCTATAATGGGTCTTGCCTTGGGATTCTGCTAAGGGTTGCCCTATTCTGTGGGCTCTATCAACTTTGATTTGTTTGCCTTTACTTATTATTCCCAGTTTTTCCGACAGCCATTTTTGGCAAAAGTTTAGCAGGTCGTTTTGCTTAAGGGACTCTGGGGCCCCAATAATTCGGATGCTATTTCTCCTGGAGCAATTCTCTAGGTCATCCATCTTCTTTTCTAAGGCTTTGGTTTTTTTTTTAAGTCTGACATTTCTTCCTGCATTGAACTCAGAGCGTCCTTGTCAAGGAACCAGAACTACCTTTCTGACTCACCCACCTCTCTCCTTTGCAGCTTCTGCCTGTCAGATCTTATTCCCAGCTGCATGGAGTTTACACACACATACTGTGCCTGTGTAACTTGCAACAATGTTGCATTTCTTGCCTCCGGGCATGGAATCAGTGAGCTGCTACTGCAGTTTCTGAGATCCTCACCAGAATGGGCTAGTCTGCCCCCCTCCTGTTTGTTCAGTGATAGTCTGCCCCTAGACTATTCCTTTACCCACACTGCCCCTCACTTCCTTTTCCACCCTGGAGACAGTGAGTACAGAACCCCTTCTCTGTTCATCCCCCATGGTGAGGCCATCTCTTTTTACCGGTTTCTAACTAATAAGTATCTGTGTTCTGCTGCTTTTCCCAATAAAGTGGAGGAAATATTACAGTGCTTGGAGTGATTTAAAAGGGAACTGTGTTAATGTTATCGGGAGCCATCCACCCATCAAACGTGACCCTGGCTTCAGAAAAGTCCTCCACCGCATTCACTCTAATTTCTGTTTGCTCAACTCTGGAGGCATGTGAGGTAAGTTCACCCCTGAGCTCATTAATAGCTTGTTGTTTTCTCTGAGTTTAAGTCTAGCTTAGGCATTAATTACTTGGCCACTGCTTGGCTATTATGTCATAGTCCAAGCTCTGTTGTGTGTGGGGAGAGTTGCTAGCTTCAGAGCCCTCTTCTCTCAGATTTGTTCCCTCTCCCTGATGGACGTCGGCCATTTAATGAGGATCCTTTCTCTTGTCTGTTTTCTCTAATCTCTGATTTTATGGGGCCATAGCTCTGTTTTTAGAAAGATATTTCTCCATAAACTGGAGGTCGGAAGTATCCCTTCCAAGGTGATTATCTTTTTAGGTACGTTTTTTCAGGGTTTTTTTGCTGATATTTCGTATTTCCCTTGAGTGTGTCTTACTCCTTTGGCGCCATACCGCCAGCAGTCGGTCCTCGCAAGCTTAATAAAAGTCAATCACCGTAGCTAACCACCAAAGAGTTAAACGAAAAACAGAGAAGGATGAATCACTGAAAATCCTTGCCGATATCATAAGGAAAGGGTGGCCTGATGAAAAATCTAATTGCTATACGAGTTCAAGAGACTTCTGAAACTGCAGATATAAACTTCCATTGATAGATGGAATCACGGGCAGTGAGATTGCAATACCGGTTAGCGTTCAAAAAGAAATGCTGCAAAAGTTCTATAAAAGTCCTTTAGCACTAAAGAAATGCAAAAATAAAATAAAAAAACAGAAAGATGTTTGCTTGTGTGTGTGACGGTGAAGGGGTTAACCAGGCTCATCAATAAAGGTCAAGCCCACTTGGTTACCACTGATCCGTGTGTTGGGGTCCTAGAGTGTCAGCTCTTGGACTCAGATGTCCTAAATGCATTACTGTGACTGTGTGCAAATTATGTGACACCAAAGATCTGGGATGGTGGGACCAGGAGATTTCTAGGCTGTGAGTTTCAGGGTAGGTTTGACGGAGAAACTTCTTTCAGATTGCGTCTATTTAGCGGGGTACCAAAGTTACTGGAGACCCCAAAAATGTACTCGGGATTCAGGTTAGATTCCCGGCTACATTGAAGCGCAGTGCTCCGGTCAAAACCCTACCATGAAAAGCGTTCTTGCAGCTCACCCCTAGGAGCTCCTGCTTCAGCACAGACCAGAACAGGTAAAATGAAGCACAGGGAGGAAAAGGGTAACAACTAAAACAGTCAAAGGGTCCCTAATATAAACAGATGGGGCTGCCCAGTTCTTACCCAGGTCACCCTCACCTCGGGGATAAGGAGTTGAGGGTTTAGTCCAGCCCAAAAATAAAACGGAGAGGGTTTTATTAAGATAAGTGTAAGAGACGTGTTCAGAGGTACGCAATGGAGACTGTTTTAAGGTGAAATTAAAATAAGGCTTTATTGCCTGTTTCCTTAAATAGCACACAAACATATGAAAACAACAAACACCTATCCCTGTGTAAGGGCTGTAAAAGTGGGGAGATGAGCTTCCCTAAGTATGCTCCAATCAATAACAGTGGATGTGGTAAAGTTAGTTGGACCACATATGTATTATAGTAGTGGGACGGCAAAATAAATATATAATGGGTGGAGATGGCCACGGTGAATATAAATGTTAGACAAATCCTCAGGAACCACTGGGACATTCTCCTTGAGGACCCAGATCTAAAGATAGTGCTGAAAGATCAACCACAAACAGGTTACAGGAGAGCTAAAAATCTGAAAGACATGCTAGTACATAGCCACTTCCAAACACAGCCCCTTAAAACATGGATAGGAGACAAACCTGTAGGGTCCTACCCATGCTCAAGATGTAAAGCGTGTAATTTTATGAATAAAACAAAAACATTCACGGACTCCATGCAATCCAAGACATTTATGATTAAGAACTTCATCAATAGTCAGACAATGGGGGTCATTTATTTAATTACATGCAAATGTGGCAAAATGTACTTGGGAAAAACGAAAAGACCTCTAAAAACAAGAATATTAGAGCATTTGGGAGACACACGCAACAAAAGAGACAAACCCGTAGCCAAACATGTGAACGAGTAGCATGAGGGAGATATGAAAACACTAAAATTTAATGGAATCGAACATGTCACCAGGCGCAAGGGGAGGAGACTGGGATAAACGTCTCTTACAGAAAGAATGTAGATGGATATACCAATTACATACACAGAGTCCAGATGGTTTAAACGAAGGTTTTATTTTTTCAGCATATCTATGAATCATGTAACCAATAATTTCTTAGAAAATTAAATAATAAACATACATATATATATATATATATATGTGTAGCCAGGTCTCCCCAGCCTGTCAGCACCCCCCTCACCTAGCTGCCGATCGCGGGTGCCGCCGAGTCCAATGGCGGCTCCGCTCGGCGATCGCAGAGGTGAGGGCGGTCAGGTCCCGGCTCGGGGGTTGCCGGGGACGCGTGCGGCCGGTTGCCAAGGCCGCATGCGCGTCACAGGGATCCTGGCGCTCTCGGAGCCGGGCGGGGAGGGCGCCGCCATTAGAGAGGGACTCGCGCATGCGCAGTGATCGCGCATGCGCAGGAAGGACCCCAGAGCCAGGGAAGAGTCGCGCGAACGTAAGACTAAGCAGGGAACCAGTGAGGCAGCCCCAGAGAGCTTGCGCAGGCGCAGGACAGGAGATAGAAAGCCCGCAAAGCCCTAGCCTACCAGGGAAGGCTCTAGGTAGGGACTACGAGTACCAGGAACCTCTGCGCGCACCACGTGAGGCCAGGGAGCCAATAGGGCTAGAGGAGAACCAGGCAGCAGAAAGGATACATTTCCCGCGCAGGACCCACGCTAGTCAGTTGGAGCCAGGGAGCGGTGAGGGAAGGAAGGGTGCGGGGAGCGAGTGCAGCTCCTGCACCCAGATAGGTACCCACACCCCAGGTAGGCCCCAACTCCCCACCAGGTTAGTGGGTAATTGATCAGGGCGGCCCAAGATAGGGACACTGCCTTAGTGTTAGTGTGCTGTCTTGTCAGGGTCACGGCTGTCCGTGCCGTGAGGTCTGACAGGCAGGCACAGTGTTGTGCAGCACGTTGGCTGCACACATCCAGTGGGTCACAGCTTGTTGCTGCAGGCGCTGGGATCAGTTAAGTAATAGTCAGGACTGGGAAGAGTTAGGGGAGTGGGGCAGGTTATTAACCCCTGTAGGCCCCTAGGAGTTTCCCCCTAAGCCATCAAGGTTGCTGTGCTGTAGGGACGGCCTATAGTACAGTATTGTCCAGGTAGCTAGTGAAGACAGTTAGGGACTCAGCGGGTGCTGCCTCCGTGTATTGAGGTAAGCGCAGTTCATCGTTGCGGCTGCAGCAGTCCTTCGGGTGGGATCGTCCTGGAGGTGGTTCCGGTGTTCTTCGGTCGCCGGATCCTTTGCGAAGCCAGTTGGAGATCCGAGCACGGGAGTGCTCGGGCAGGTACTATTAAGTCAACAAGTGCACCAACGGGCCCTTAGTGTAATAGTGACTGCGCAGTCACCCACGTTCTCTCCAAGAGTACGGGACATTGGGTGGGGATTCTCGGGACACTGGGTGGGATCACCTGGTGTTGGGGAAGCGTCCTGCGCGACGCAGTAAGTGTCTCCTCTAGAGAGGGACACAGGTTATTATGGTATTGCCGTGATATGTTGTCTTGCATGTTAGTAAAGTCACTAGTTATTATACATCACTGTGTATTGGTTAATTGTATGTGTCCTGCGAGGAACCACTCCCCCTATGGTGGGAGCCATCGCAGGTGGAGGCGCTGCATCGAGTAAGTGGTTACCCATAGTATTATAATTGCCCCAGGTTCCCCGTGGCAGAAGCTCAGCCCTCCTGTGAGCCAACAGGTGACGCACCACACACATGGTAACACCGTATGTTCCTTGCACCCACAATATATCTGCGATTGGGGGGGGGGGGAATACCCATTACATATGTAACAGATTTTCTGACCTTGCTGACCCACCCAATCTCACATTGGCCCCTGTGGTCTAACCAGTCCCCATTACATGGTCGTGTCTGGTGGTGCACCTGTTGGCAACAGGACTCCTGAGTCTCCCGCATGATGTTGTGTGGGGATTGCCAACCCAGACAGGCATCTGAGATAGTGTGCATGAGTCCTACCTATATCCAGTGCAGCGCCTCCACCTCATCAGGATCCCTGCATCCGCAAGGGGATGGTTCTGATGAGGAACTCCTCCTCCGTGGTGCCTTCTGCTGGAGAGTAACTTCACACTCACACAGTGGGGTTGTCTTTGAACAGGGCATCTGTATTGTTGCTTGGTGGTATGGGCCAGCTGCCCCTCACAGCTAGCAGTCTAGCCGCTCATCTCTTTGCTGCACTCCATTAGGAAGGTTCCTTCTCCTCTAATAGAGTTGCTCTCCACCTCTCCCCTCAGGGAGATTCACCAGCTTGTCTCTCTGCTTTGAGCTGCACAGACTCACAGCTATTGCATCAGACACTGCAACACTGTTGCAGACCTCCACATGACTCTCCTGAACAGAGTCAGAACACCAACTGAACTGACCTGCTAACTTTAGGCAGTGCAGTGTCTTATATCACCTCTAGAAAACAGACACCCTCTGTGTCACTAAGGGTGGACACAAAGCATGTTGTCACTTCCTTTGGAACATATGACACCTCACGAGGGTTTGAGGGCAAACCTCTATGATTGTTGCTGGCAATCCTGCATACTTACCAGGTTTACTGCCAGCATAAGAAAGAGATATGTACACCAATTTTACACATGGCTACATATACTATTCACAAATCAATAGCACTATATTATTTATTTATATTGATTAATATATATATCATAGTTAGATTAATATTTATTCATTTAGAGGGTTCACATTGACCATTAGGGGTGAACCAACCTAGTAAGAATCACTCCTACATTATCACTATACTGTATGTCACTATTTATAAATTCTTATAACACAATTATATTAGGTCACAAAGTTTATTTATCCATCACATCCATTACTTCATTATCACAGCACTAATATTTTATTTATTTATTCTATACATGAATCATTTTATACAATATCCATCTGCCCATGATATCCATCTAGACCAAACCCTAGTCTTCCGCGATATACCACAAAGTAGATAGCATTCTCTGACACCTGTAATCAAAACCTGCAAAGAAAGAAAACAAAGAGTTAAAATGATACATAAGAATACCAACAGCTATTCATTACCTTCTCCAGCCCTGATTGGAGCATACAAAGACACCCCAAGCCGTGATGTGTATTTAAACTAGGCATTGCGATCGGGAGTTAGACTCCTCCTTTTCTGAAGAAGCGTGTCCAATCACGCGAAACGCGTCATACGTCCTGACGTCACAGATGGCCGACACTCTAATCCGGAAACACGACCAGTATACTGGTGTCTGAGACACCGCACTTTCTAGGGGATCTGTATACCGTGTTTGAGCACGGCAACCCCTTACCTTATACCAATAGAGGTCCGCCGTGACCATGATATGAAAGTTGATGGGAAAATATTGTTTTTAGGTCCGCTGTGACCTTTCCATAAGAAGTCTATTATAGACATTGTGCACTTGAGAGGGCTGAGATTGTCAGTGGCCTATAACCTATAAGTATATATAATAACAAAAACAGAAGTAGAACTGGTCTATATAGACCATGGGAATATACATGTGTGTGTGTGTGTATATATATATATATATATATATATATATATATATATATATATATATATATATATATATATATATATATATATATATATATATATATATGTGCTCTGTGGATTACCTTATAGGTGTATTACTGGAGAATATCATACTACTAGAATACTGAATTCAATCTAAGACAAAGCTTACATATGTATACTCTATACTCTACTGACTTATAGGGAAGTGCATTTTTACCCAGTGGTTACCTATCACCATTATATGCTGAGCTGTTATAATAACTAATTAACTGAGTATTATACTGAGCTGACGGAGTGGTAATATATACAATTATAGGCTAAAGCAGTAAAATTCAGGGCATTATTGAAAACCCTGCTCTCTGATTGGTTAAAATTCAGGGCATTATCCACAGTAATGCCCTGAATTTCAGCAGTTTGCAAAATGCAGTTTTCAATCTGTTTATTTCCAGCCAATCAGCATACAGAACAGCTGAGACAGGGCAAGGGATTGGTTTGAATTAAGTAAAAGCTGTGAGACATGGCAGGGGATTGGTCAAAAAGTATCACCAACGGTTTGACTCCTCCCCCTTCAAAGCTGACTGAGATTTTCTGAGCAGATTCAGTTGAACTGGAGGGGAGAGAGACTGCAAAGAAGTAAGTGTGTTGTGTTTAGAGGTGCAGTGTTGTGTGTGTGTGTGTGGGGGGGTGTAGAGGTGCTGTGTTGTGTTTAGAGCTGGGGTGGAGTCTGCAAAGTTTAGTAAGTGGCTGCATTTTTTATTGTGGCTGTAGTGTGTGTGTGTGTGTGTTGTGCTGTTGTATGTGTAGCAGAAGTTTGTGTAAGTGTAGAGCTGATGTGTGTGTGTGTGTGTGTGTGTGTGTGTGTGTGTGTGTGTGTGTGTGTGTGTGTGTGTGTGTGTGTGTGTGTGTGTGTGTGTGTGTGTGTGTATTGAGCTACTGTGTTTATGTGTGTGTGTGTATATAGAGTTCCAGTGTGTGTGTGTGTCAGTAGCAGTGTTTGAGTGTAGCATGTGTGTGTAGCAGCAGAGTGTGTGTGTGTGTGTGTGTGTGTGTGTGTGTGTGTGTGTGTGTGTGTGTGTGTGTGTGTGTGTGTGTGTGTGTGTGTGTGTGTGTGTGTAGAGCTGCTGTGTGTGTAGAGCTGCTGCTGTGTGTGTAGAGGTGCTGTGTAGTGAGTGTAGAGGAGGTGCTGTGTTGTGTGTCTAGAGCTCCAGTGTGTGTGTGTGTGTAGAGGCACTGTGTTGTGTGTGGTGTGCTGTTGTGTGTGTGTGTGTGTGTGTGTGTGTGTGTGTGTGTGTGTGTGTGTGTGTGTGTGTGTGTGTGTGTGTGTGTGTGTGTGTGTGTGTGTGTGTGTGTGTGTGTGTAGCAGCAATTTGTGTGTGAGCTGCTGTGTGTGGGTGTGTGTGGGTGTGTGTGGGTGTGTGTACAGAGGAGGCGGCAGTGTGTGGATATAGATAGCTGCAGTGTAAGAGTATATACACTACCGACACACTTTATTAAAGTGTGGCCGGTACCGCAAGCCGGGAGATTTCCCGGCTTGCTAGTGGCCGCCCCTCGGCGTGCCGCGCGTCATAGACGCGCGGTCACGCGTCTTCGGGAGCCTGCGCCCCCTGCACGCGCGTCCAGGGCTCCCCGAGGGAGCCCTGGTGTCCCGCGATCGCGGGACGGCGGTAGGGGGTTCCGGGGGACCCGGCGGACCCGGCAGCGGTAGGGAGAGCGCCCCGATCGGAGGGCGCTCTTCCGCTGCTTCGGCGCGCGCCCGTCACCCTCGGGCGCGCGCCAGGCTACTGCTGCGGCCAAGAACGGGCAAATGCTCGAATAAACTTGGCCGCAGCAGTAGAGGTGGTTTCATGTATTTACCATTTTATTTGAATAAAAAAATCTATTTAACTATACAAAAGTGTCTAGTATTTATGAAATAAGCCAACATTTAGACTCTATTAGTAATAATCCCCTCAGAACAGGGCATTACTGGCCAATAATGCCCTGTTCTTCAGGGATTATTACTTAAGTATACAGACACACATAATTCATGTGTTTTTCACAGTCTGAAAAACAATATAGAGTCTCCTACCACCAATCCCTCTGTGAACAGGAATTTTAAACCTTTTTTTTTAAATATATTTTCACACAGTCACTATAAGTTTTCTTGATGTAATAAAATTTTATTATTTTTGGTTTTAACAGTCCTCACCGATGCAATAGCCTATAATATAAATGTATATACGTATTCTACATACAATACTATAGAGAGTGCAAAGAGAGGAATTATTTCTATCCTTCTTGGATAAACATCTATATATGCCAATCCCCTAGCAACCAATCTGAGGCGACTAGACAGGGTTTCCCAAAAACCTGCATGTTCCCAGGGGCCCGCAAAATATTCTTCTCTGCCCCTTTGCCCCCCACGGTGCAAGGCTCCACTCTGTCTGGGCTAAGCCACATGGACCCTTTGAGCTGAGGATGTGGGTGCTCCACTTAGCCTTTCTTGCTAACAAATGGTTCACACCTCTAACCATCTGGTGTCCCTTTCATCTAGGACCAAGGGTTAGACCGACCGGCACCAACGCCCAGGTGGCTAGGAGTGGGAAGACCCTACTTTGTTTCATGGAAACAGTATATAACATTTTAAAACATACCAGCTTTAATAGCCTATACTTTTCTATTCTTCTTTATTAAAATGTGCTAAGTTTATTTGGGGTGTTAGAGTGAAACCTGTAACTGTGTTTTTCTCCCACTAGTCATATCTGACAATCAATAAATAAACTTCTTATTTTAATAAAAACCTGCTCAGCCTTATTGTAACAGGGACTTACCCCTGTTAAGAAACTTACCTCTGATCCAGCAGTGTGCCGGTTAATTGCACACCTGCAATCAGCCAACTCCACCTGCCTAATCATAGCTCTGTGAAATAGCCTGTTCTGAGACAGGAAAGGAGATTCCTGAGCTGCCATTTGGAGCTGACACAGGAAAGCAGAGAAGCCTGCACACAGACACTGTCTTGAGCACAAAGGGGTGCTGAGATCAAGACACCCATAGACTTATATTCCTGGACACAGGGGACCCAGGAACCTACCAGAGACTGACATGAAGGGGTCACCTGCTTTAAGGTATCTCTTGAGACTTTGGGCAATAGGGTGGTAATGGGATTATCCCTCCAGCCCTGCAGATAGGGACTGGGGAAGTAAGTTAGCCCTTACACAAGGATAGGTGTTTGTTGTTTTCATATGTTTGCTGTGCTATTTAAGGAAACAAGCAATAAAGCCTTATTTTAATTTCACCTTAAACCAGTCTCCATTGCGTACCTCTGAACACGTCTCTTACATATGGTGTTAGAAGTGGGATGAGAGGTGGCCCTTGAAGTTCAAAGGAGCCCCGGAGACTGCCTGTGAAAATTGTTATGCTTTTGCCTGCATAGTTCCTGCAAACAGCCTGAGCAACAAAACACATGCAGCAGTGACCAGATTTAAAGGGCTACACATCCAGGCAGGAAATCTACACTGCACTGAAGAAAGCCACAATGCCACAGTTGGACTGGGAGAACTGCGACAGACGGTGACCCACACAAGGGACTGATGCTTTGACCAGAGTCTACCCCATCACTGCTGAAAGAAAAAAAAACCCTGGGAATTTAAAATGGCCGCCCAGTGGCCCTTCCGGTCCGATAAGGAGGAAGACATCTCTTACGGGGAACCCGAACCGAGTCACACCCACAAAACACCCCAAGAATGGTGGGGGTACCTGAACTCGGTACCAACCCAAAATACCGCTCTCTATGATGACGAATGTGATCAGCAGGAGCAAGAGCGGGAACAGCAGATCTCTGAATATTTACGCCACCTAACGCAACTGCAAGGAAAACATGGCGGATACAGTAAAGCTGCTGAAGTTTCAAATAAAGACGTTGACCCCAGTATCCCTGATGCGACAGAGTCGTCCAAAACAAAAAGGCGTAAAAAGAAAAAAGGGTCTTCACTTACCGTGGAAGGAACAGACACCTCTGCAGATCCAGCGGAGGAAAAGGGGGTCCGAGATGCCCTGCAGCCTAGAGAAAATTGATAATTAGTCCCGCGGATGACCGAATATCCAGAGGGCCCAAGGCAGAAGTCGTGTACCCCAAAGAAGTGTTTGTCCGGTGCTAATAGTGAGAAACCCTCAACCAACCATACCAGGGAAGCAGAACCGGAATCAATGAGTGACGATCCCTTGACCAGCCCTGAAGAGGCCCTGAAAATTGCTAGACGTGACTGTGATCTGCTCCGGGAACAATTGAAACTGGATAGGGAAGATAATGCTGAGCTACAAAAGACTGTTCTCGCAATCTACTCTGAATCCAGGACCGACTTGGAGGATCTAAGGACAGATCTAGATACAGAAAACGCTACTATTACCGCCATGGATGAAAAACAGAGCAAATCTGATAGATTGATTGCTAATCTGAAGCAGAAATATGAGGAGGCACTGAAAGAGATTACAGTCTTTCAGCAAGAGGTTTGCAATTGCCATAGAGAGGTGGAAGTCTCTCAGAATGAGGTTCACACTCTCCGCACAGCAGTGGATGCCTCGCACCAAGAGATCAGCAGTTGCCGCACAGAACTGGAAGTCTCTAAAAAGGAACTTCACAGTCTCACTAAGGAACTGGACATCTCTCAAAAAACTATCCTCAGTCTTAATATGGATCTTAAAGTCTCTCAGTAGGAGCTTCAGACCCTCAACCTAGAGATGGAAGTCTCACGCCAGGAGACCAGGAGTCTCAAAGCGAAAGTGTGTAAATGGAAGGGGGACTACAAGGAGGCCCTGAATATTACAGAGATTGTAAAAAGAGAAAATTTAAGACTGAAAAAAGAAAATTCTGATTTGACAGACCCCGTCAATAAAAATAATTAAAAGCTGCACGAGCTTGAAAAAATAAAGAAACTTTTGGAAGATGAGAACTTTGAAGCAGAGCACCGACTGCAGAACCAACTGCAAGGTCTGCGTACGCACCTCCAGAATGCCGAGGAGAAGCAGCAAACTCTGTAGGAAGAGAATCTGCAGGCTGCTAAAGAAGTACAAGTGCTGTAGGGGATACCTTGAGCTTTTTAACATTGGCTACTATGCCTCAATAAAGTGATCTTTTATTATCCAAGATCAGCCTCGTCATCCAGTGTTTGCGGTGCCCAATTTCTTCTACCAAATTTTTCCTGTTGTTACTTTGGAGCACGCCTTGGGACGGCATACAGCTTATTCACACAAACAACGTTGCAAAGCGTCGTAAGAGCGTATATATATTGTGACAGAAACCAGGGGTTGGTAATAAACTCCATATACAGGGCTCCCAGGATACTGAACAGTTTCTGTCCTGTCTAAGCTGAACAGGGCAGCCTCGTGGTACAGGCACTCCATTCCACAGTTTGTCTGCTGCCTGTTTTCTGTCACCTGTCATGCTGATTAGAGTTCAGGTATATAAGACCTGTTTCCTGTTTCCTCTGGGCCCCGCCCAAGAGCCTGGAAGGCTGCTGAACTGCAGAGGGGTGAGAAAGCCTCTTTCCCAAATCGCTTCATTCATTCTGTTAGTTTGTCTAAAGACTGCAAAGGTACTTATTTTGTTGGTGGAAGTGGACAAGCCACTTCCAACTCTGAGTCAGGGACATCTAAGTTTAAGTTATCGCTCAGACGAGCAGCTTTTTGTTTGGCTTTGTTTTCTGTTTAAACTGTGGCAGTCTCAGTGCCTGGGACTGAATAAACCAGGCATAGCCTGTTTAAAGGAACAGTACGTGACGTCTCATCATTTAACCTACCCTAAAAGACCGTGTTCTAACAGTCCCGGACAGACGGCGGAGCCCCGGAGTAAGCCGTTTGTCACATATGGTGGAGAATGCGGGCAGAACACTAAAAGGTCTGGGGGTTAAAGAACTTTAAAGAAAAAAAAAGAAAAAAAAAGGGTTTTTTTTTCTCTCTCTCCAAACAAGATGGAAGACGTGGTGAGTGCGCTGGTACGCAATGTCGCTGTCCAGAGAGACGCGAATGAAGCCCTGCAACAGGCGAATGCAAACCAGCAAGAGACAAACCGCTTGCTGAAAGAGGAGCAACAGCGGTTCGCTCAGGGCTTACAGCAGGAACTCGAGATCCTGAGGGAGACTATCAGTAACCTTCCACTGGCAGCGGCAGCCCAGTTCCGAAAATGACCAGGGCAAGCCACTACCTTCAGAAGATGGGACCCTCGGATGATGTGGAAGCCTATCTTCTCACGTTTGAACGCACGGCACAGAGAGAGGGATGGCCAGAAGCTGAGTGGGCTGGTCTAATCGCACCCTTCCTAAGCGGCGAACCCCAGAAGGCTTACTTTGATCTAGAGCCAGCCGAAGCTAACGTCTATGCAAAATTGAAGTTCGAGATCCTCGCCCGCCTCGGCGTAACCACGGCTGTTCGCGCCCAAAGGTTTCACGCATGGTCCTTCACGATGGATAAAGCCACCCGAAGCCAGATGTATGACCTCATCCACCTCGCCCGGAAGTGGCTACAACCCGAGATCAACTCAGCAAGCCACATCGTGGAACGGTTGGTCATGGACCAGTTCTTGAGGAAACTTCCCTCTGCCTTACGCCATTGGGTCAGTCGGAGTGACCCCCACAATGCGGATGAGCTTGTGGCCCTCGTAGAAAGGTACAATGCAGCAGGAGAGCACCCGCAACCCACAGTCGTGGAGCAACCCCACTACCCGAGGTTCCAGGACTCTTCCAGAGACGGTAAAAGGGTACCGGGGTTAAGGGGAGCTGAAGAGCGGCGACCACCTTCACGCAGCACCAGCAACAGTGGTTCGCACACTAAGGGCAATAGCCAACATGGGGAGCCGGGAAAAGGCTCTAAGTGGGACACAGACTATGTACCTAAATGTGTAAATTGTCATGAGAGGGGCCACACAGCAAAAATCTGCCCACTAAATGATGAGCCCATGCAATGCAACAGCGTGGAACCTTATTCGCTGTTGTCCCAATGTATGGGCCCTAGCCCAGAGGACCCCTTGAATAACCATCTGTGGGCATTTGTAAAGGTTAATGGTAAGAGGGTTCGGGCACTTCTTGACTCTGGGAGTATGGTCACACTAGTGTCCGAATACCTATTGCCCATTAAGAAGAAACAGGTAAACAGTTCACAAAGAGTGGCAATTTGTTGTATACATGGGGATAATCATGAATATTCCACTGTTGATGTTTTTTTTGAAACAGAATTTGGTTCTTTAGATTTCAAGGTGGGTGTTGTACCCAAACTGGCACATGATGTGTTAATAGGGACCGACTTTCCCCATTTTCTAAAAATGTGGTCCCCAGCTCAGAATAGCGCCCAGAGTTCAATAGCAGACCATAACGAAGTGTTAGAAGAAACAAATCCTTTCCCTTTTTCAGAAATGGAGGTTGACGAGGGCCCAAATAAGAAAGGGGAAAAGGAGGAGTGCTGTGAAATTCCCTTCCCCATCACTACTTTGGTAGGGAATACCCCAAATCAAGATGTTGATCAGGCACTTACCACCCCAGTACAGGATAAGACCCTCGCTGACCTAGAGGTCAGTCCTGGGAGTTTTAAGAAGGCCCAGTGGGAGGACCCCACATTAGCGGTAGCAAGGGGAAATATACGGGACCAGAATAGTACTCATGGCCAACCAGATAGGTCACTTGCTTACCCCTACTTCGAGGTAGAGAACGACCTAGTATATCGGGTTGATAAAAGAAAATCAGTTACAACTAAACAATTGTTGGTACCACGGACATTCCGTAACGTAGTATTACACCTCGCACATAGTCATCCATTGGGGGGACACCTAGGGGTGGAAAAGACAAAAGAAAAGGTTCTCCGAAGCTTTTATTGGCCTGGGGTTCTGGCAGAAATTACAAACTATTGTTCCTCATGCCCAGAATGTCAGATCACCGCCCCGTTCAAAGCATACCGCAGCCCATTGGTACCCCTTCCCATAATAGAGGTACCATTTGACCGGATTGCTATGGATCTAGTAGGACCCCTAATAAAGTCTGCTAGGGGACATCAGCATATATTGGTAATATTAGATTATGCTACCCGATATCCGGAGGCAGTTCCCCTACGTAGCACCTCTGCTAAAAACATAGCAAAAGAGTTAGTAGTTCTGTTTTCCCGGGTCGGAATTCCTAAAGAGATCTTATCTGACCAGGGAACACCATTTATGTCCCAAGTAACAAAAGAGCTATGTAAACTCCTAAAAATCAAGCATCTCAGAACCTCAGTCTATCATCCACAAACAGATGGTTTAGTGGAAAGGTTCAATAAAACCTTAAAGAGCATGTTACGCCGGGCGGTCGATAAGGATGGGAAAAACTGGGACTGTTTGTTACCATACCTGTTATTTGCCATTAGGGAAGTTCCCCAGTCATCCACAGGCTTCTCCCCGTTTGAACTATTGTATGGCCGACATCCAAGGGGCTTACTGGATATAGCCAAAGAAACTTGGGAACACGAGGTTACCCCTTACAGAAGTGTAATAGAGCATGTTGCCCAAATGCAGGACCGCATTGCTGCAGTCCTACCCATAGTGAGGGAACACATGGAGAAAGCTCAAGAAGCACAAAGGAATACGTATAATAAGGGTGCTAGGGTCAGAATTTTTTTTCCAGGTGATAGGGTACTAGTTCTGGTTCCCACCGTGGAGAGTAAATTCCTTGCTAAATGGCATGGGCCATATGAGGTCTTGGAAAGAGTGGGAGAAGTAAATTATAGGGTAAGGCAGCCAGGTAGGAGGAAACCTGAGCAAATTTACCATATAAACCTACTCAAGCCCTGGAAAGATAGAGAGGTCTTGTTAACCCTAGTACCCCCAGGTCCGTCAGAGAATCAAGAAACTGACCCAGAGGTTAGCATAGCTGAAACACTGTCCGTGCATCAGAAACGAGAGGTCCAGAGTTTAGTGAGAAGGAACAAAGAAATCTTCTCTACACAGCCAGGTAAAACTAACGTAATTAAACATGACATAGTCTCTGAACCGGGGGTCCGAGTTAACCTTAAACCGTACCGAATCCCAGAGGCCAAGAGAGAGGCTATAAGTTTAGAGGTTAAAAAAATGCTAAAACTAGGCGTAATTGAGGAATCCCAAAGTGGGTGGAACAGCCCTATAGTTTTAGTCCCAAAGCCAGACGGTACAACAAGGTTTAGTAATGACTACCGGAAACTAAACGCGGTGTCAAAATTTGATACTTATCCTATGCCCAGGGTGGATGAACTTGTAGAGAGACTGGGCAAAGCCCGATATCTCACAACCCTAGACCTAACAAAAGGGTACTGGCAGGTTCCCCTCACAGAAAGGGCAAAAGAAAAAACAGCCTTCTCAACCCCAGACGGCCTCTTTCAATATAAGGTGCTGCCTTTTGGCTTACATGGAGCTCCCGCCACATTCCAAAGAATGATGGATAAAATTTTAAAACCACATGTTCGGTACGCTGCCGCCTACCTGGATGATGTGGTAATCCATAGTGAAGATTGGCAGTCCCACCTTCCAAAGGTCCAAGCTGTGCTCGACGCAGTTCGGTCTGCTGGACTAACTGCTAACCCCGCTAAATGCACTATTGGTCTGGAGGAGGCCAAGTATCTGGGGTATTCTATTGGTAGAGGGTTACTCAAACCACAAACACTCAAAGTAGAGGCGATACAAAATTGGCCAAGGCCAGTCACAAAAAAACAAGTAAGGACCTTTTTGGGGTTAATTGGCTACTATAGGAGGTTTATTCCCAATTTTGCAACTAAGGCAACCCCACTAACCGACCTCACAAAAGCAAGAGGACCGCTAATGGTAAAGTGGTCCCCCGAAGCCGAACAGGCCTTTAGAAGCCTGAAAGAAGCTCTCTGTGCCCAACCAGTGTTGGTCACACCTGACTTCTCCAAAGAGTTCGTAGTCCAAACCGACGCATCTGAGGTAGGGCTGGGGGCGGTACTCTCCCAGGAGTCTCAAGGGGAGGAGCACCCCATCCTTTATTTAAGTAGGAAACTAAATCCCCAGGAGAAAAATTACTCCATAGTCGAGAAAGAGTGTCTCGCAATAAAGTGGGCTGTAGAGACACTCAAGTATTATCTGTTGGGGAGAAAGTTCCGATTGGTCACAGATCATGCACCCCTTACCTGGATGTGTCAAAATAGGGAGAAGAACGCTAGGGTGACCAGGTGGTTCCTAAGCCTACAGCCCTTTAAATTTTCTGTGGAACACAGGTCGGGGCACAAACATGGCAATGCCGACGGGTTGTCAAGGATGCACTCCCTAATATCCATGGTCGCTCACCCCTCGAGGTCTGAGCTGGGGGGGAGGATATGTGACAGAAACCAGGGGTTGGTAATAAACTCCATATACAGGGCTCCCAGGATACTGAACAGTTTCTGTCCTGTCTAAGCTGAACAGGGCAGCCTCGTGGTACAGGCACTCCATTCCACAGTTTGTCTGCTGCCTGTTTTCTGTCACCTGTCATGCTGATTAGAGTTCAGGTATATAAGACCTGTTTCCTGTTTCCTCTGGGCCCCGCCCAAGAGCCTGGAAGGCTGCTGAACTGCAGAGGGGTGAGAAAGCCTCTTTCCCAAATCGCTTCATTCATTCTGTTAGTTTGTCTAAAGACTGCAAAGGTACTTATTTTGTTGGTGGAAGTGGACAAGCCACTTCCAACTCTGAGTCAGGGACATCTAAGTTTAAGTTATCGCTCAGACGAGCAGCTTTTTGTTTGGCTTTGTTTTCTGTTTAAACTGTGGCAGTCTCAGTGCCTGGGACTGAATAAACCAGGCATAGCCTGTTTAAAGGAACAGTACGTGACGTCTCATCATTTAACCTACCCTAAAAGACCGTGTTCTAACAGTCCCGGACAGACGGCGGAGCCCCGGAGTAAGCCGTTTGTCACAATATATATATATATATTTATATTATACTATATAATATTATATTATACAATATAATATATTATTTATTATGTTATATTATATATATAATACAGTATATACAGTACACTATATAATGTATGTGTGTGCTGCATATCTTATTGCCTGCGTAAAATATTTGGTGTATTTTAGTGTTAAAAATGCCTTCAGGAACGGATCCTTTCATTTAAACAGTGTTCCTATGGGAAAACGTGTTTCGCTTTTCAACGTTTTCGCTATCCAACGCCCTTTTGAGTAACGCATTGTGTCGGATAACCGAGGACTGCCTGTAATTTTATGCAAAAAAAGTCTTGTAACGCGTCATTTAAGGGGCCACGAAGAGAAAAAAAATGAGATCCACGCATGCAAACTATTCTCCTAAATGGATCTGACTTGTGTGTTTCAGACACAAACTCGTATAGTCCATATTCCTTTGATGTGGAAGAGATCCACGATTCTCGTCTGAGTCAAATTTTTACGACTAGCTGACAAAAGGGCATCCCAGATACTTTAGAATTAAAATTCACAAAGCTTTCCCAAGAAACACCAGATTAACAGTACTGGCATTCTTGCATGATGACTGCAAAGGTATCACAGGTGACAATTCCTTTTATACCCTTGAAGGTGAAACATCTGATACTTATAAAAACTATATCTTCTCACACTTTTCATGACCACAAACACTGAGACCCTACGCGTTTCTCAGACCAACTGACGAAGCGAATGGTTCTCAGTGCGCATGTGCAGATGTGAGCAGGTGAATCTCACTGTGATTGGAACCGGTGAGGAGAGACGATGCTTACAGGGAACCCCAGTCTGAGCAGTAGCACGGAGGAGGTACCAAGGAGGAGTGTCATCTGACGCGATCAGAGGTGGTCTGAGGATAATCCCCCAGGAACCTGCGACCACAGTAAATGCGGATGCAAGTGTAACATTGTGGGAGGAATTGTGCATTTGGATAATCTAGGGGGTACAGACATATTGGGGCTCCAAAAGGCATCACTCCTAAAACGTTAGAAGAACCGGAGAGAGGGGCTGGCGACAGCCTGAATGTTCACACCGCACTTTTTAAGTGTGAAATTTTTGAGTGTATTTCCAATTGTTTGTGGTCTGTTTTTTATTACAGAGTTTTTTAAACAGTATTGTCCTATGATATCTATAATTTATATTTCATATCATGCATGAAGAGTGTATGAGCAACCCATATCATCAATCATTTCCACAGTACTTCAATATACAATAACATAACACAAAAATTAAGTAGCGCTAAAGAGGATGTGAAATAACCCTAATATATGATAAATTATAATAACATATTTAAAATATTAAAATAAATTAAAATTACCACAATTTAACCTAATAATATCTACAAACCATAACGCGATAGTGAAAAAAAAAAGGAAAAATTAAAAAAATGTTTGTTCCACTCAACCGAAAAAAACAATAACATAAGTAACATTGGTTTACTGTAGACAGGGTTAAGGGATTGTATCCCTATGAACGGGTCTCAGCTGTCACAGGGTAGAATGTATATAAGAGGATAATGACCTCTATACACAAGGTATAGGAGCAAATATAAGTGCTGTGGAAACTCAGATAAACCATGTGTAATGGTACATGTAATGGTATATGTGTACTGATGGCGCTGTGTGGCTAGCTCAGGTCTCTATATATGCCATAAAGGTCCCAATCAGGCCCCAACAGAAACAAATAGTACATACCAGAATGATCTTTGTTGTATTCAGTTGGAGTCACTTTTTCCCGCACAGCTCTTTTCTTGTGGTGGGTGCATCACGTCAGGAGGAGTAAGCAGAAAGGTAGTCCCAAGAGGGGCACAGACGGAGCACTGCCAAATCAGAGAAGGAGGAAGGGGGCTGCATCCAGTGATATTGAAAAGTAATTTATTTGGTGGTCAAAAAGTACATGTTCACTTTGACGCGTTTCGGGAAATAACTTCCCTTTATCAAAAAGTGCATCCGCGTCTATGCGCATGTCTGTTACTTAAGGAATCCCCTGCCCTCGGAGATGACGTCAGCGGGCCGAAAAATCGCGCGAGTTAGTCAGAGGGACCACCCATTGGCTAAGATCAACACCAATGAGCAGCCTCGCTGAGATCTCGCCCCCCTGTGGACCGTGGGACCGGGAACTACCTGAAAGAGACATGTCAGCAAAGGAAATTACATAACACAATGTGCAATAATCGAAACTAGAATACAATATGACATAAAATTAAAAACACGGATAAAAACCAACAATAAAAATGGAATGGCTGTCTGTAAATTATATGTTGGACAACATATCATGAATATGTAATTACAATATTAGTGTCATGACTGTTTGTTGAACTAGACAAACATAACTGGTATTTGCTAAATATATAAGTCAAGTAGAGCACAGATCATAGGCAGATAGTCATATATATACATGAATTAATATCTTAAAGTTCTCACTAGATAAATCATTTTGTCAATAGTTTACTTATATATTCATAAACCTCATTATGTCAGAATATAACCTAACACCCCCTACATTTGTGAATGAAATATTTGCTGTGTAGATCAAATAAACATCTAGACACATTATTTAAAAATCGAATATGGATCAGAACATAATAGATTACAGTCTGATATGTACAACTAATAAAGACATAAATATCGATCTTAATAACATGTGAAAATGGGACAATGGGAAAAGGAAAAGGATGAAAGGAAAAAGGGGGGGGGGATGGGGGGGGGGATGGGGGGTGGGAAAGGAGGGGAGGGGGAAGGGGAGGGAGGGGAAGAAAAAGGAAAAGACAAGACAGGGGGGGGGGAGGAAAGGGGGGGGGGAGGGGAAGACAACAAAAGGGGAGGGGGGAGGGAGATGCGAAGGGAGGGGGAGGAAAAGTAGGAGAAATAACAAATCAATGATAACAGGGAATGACAGAGGTTTCACTTATGAATGATAATATATAGAAACAAAGTACTTGATGACTATGTACAAAAACCTTTGTTAACATCTGGGAACCTAGATGAACTATGTAAGAAAGTGTTTGAGTTCCCAGTCCAGATTTATGCCCCTGGGTGCCAGAGACCCAAGGGCATAAATCCAGAACATCTCTCTTTTATTCAAAAGTGACTCCCTATCTCCCCCCCCTAACATGAAGTCGTATGTGTTCTATCGCACTGAACTTGAAACCTTTGATGGAACCAGATTGACATTGTAAAAAGTGGCGTGCCACTGGGTATCTTTCATCTTTATTGAGAATAGTTCTTACATGTTCTGTGATTCTCTCTTTTAGTGGACGAATCGTCCTACCCACATAAGAACAGCCACATTCGCACCTGAGTACATATACAACAAATTTAGTATTACATGTCATAAACGAAGACAAGTTGTGATTTTTGCGTATTGGCATCTTTTACATGTTTGATTGGATAGGCATACTTGCACATCTTACAATTTCCACAACTGAAGAAGCCCTTAACTTTATTCAAATTTTTCTGTCTATCAGGATCAAAAAGACTGGGGGAGACTCTGTTACCGATGGTTTTAGCTCTTCTAAAAACCATCCTGGGTCGATCCTTGATAAATTTTTCTATATCCCTATCTAGTCTCAATATTTCCCAGTGCTTTGTTAAAATAGCTCTGATGTTCTGTGCCTGTCTGGAAAAAGTAGTAATGAATAAAGGTGCCTCTTCAGGCTGTGCAGTGTGTTGTTGTACATTCTTTCTTTTGTGCTTTCTAGTGATCTTTTTCAAGAGTGTTGTTCTATCCATGTTGAGTTTACTGTAAACAGTTGGTTTACTGTATATAGCTATATATATATATATATATATATATATATATATATATATATATATATATATATATATAGCCTGTATATAGCCATATAAGTGATATATTTTGCACTGTGGTACTATCTCACTAATTTAGGTGAACCAATAGACTTCAGTGTTAACTCCCCCACACCGCTTATATAAGGGTTAATTGAGGGGTACGAGTGATATATCTAGGTATTGTGGCACTCTCACCACCCTAGAGGTTATATTATCCTAGTTAATTTTTGTCATACTGCCCTCAAGTGGGGAGAGAGGATCTATACATTTAGAACACGGGGAGTTGTCTTAACTTGTTATAGAAAGATTCTGTTTATAAGTGTTCAGGAATACTCAGACAAATTAATTATAAGGTGAATAATAAACAATACAGTATATCAAATCACTTTATTGAAGCACGACTGTATTATCTTCCCTCTATATCTATTGGAGAAAAACAGCATCATCAATCCAGGTTCCAGCACCAAGGAGGACTATAATTTTTCGCATTTCAATCAAGGAGGAGTTTGAACAGACCTTAAAGTCTTCTGGGCTGCAGGACTTTGGACTATACTTTTCATTGGTATCGTATTCACCTAGGGGACTTTTCGAAGTTTTGATGTATTTTCTGTATAGCGCTATGGTTGTGCCAATTTTCTACATGACTCATTTTTACATAAGCTGTAAATAAGTAAAAATGGTTTCTTCAAGGGAGATTGAATCTTTGTAAATAAGTTGATTAGACTGACAAGGTGGTGGGAAAAAACTTGCCTTCTACATGGCTTATTCGATAGCGCTAATTTGATACTCATGCATGGCCAAACCAATAGAATAAGCCTCTATGTAGCTTACAGTCTACTGTTAAAAGACCTTCTGACCTTAGTGTAGTTGGTTACCCTTCAGAAGTAATACAGATAATCAGTGGATGAATGTATGGGTAGGAAAGTGCTGACCCACTGGTGTCCTCGTATTAAGGTCAGATATGGTGCATCTTTTCATCCTTTTATGGAGGGCTTGTTTGGTTAACCCAACATACTTGATATAAGGTAATGTCATAAATTCAGTAAGAGATACTAGATTGCTTGATTTGCAGGTGAATGATCCTTTTACTTCTATGATTCTTTGACATGCTGTGTGGATTATAGTTTCTGTGGAGATGTGTTTGCAGATCTCCCATTGCTAGTGGATGAAGTACTAGTAGTAGATGTTTGTGTTTCCGCGGCCGCTCACGGTCCCGTGACAGCATCGATCGGGGCCCAGGTGGCATAACGCTGTGGAGGGTCCCTTCCGAAAGATTAAACCCCACGCAACGTGATTGTGGCAGACATTGTACCCAAATTTACAGCGAGGCTGTGCTGGTGGGTATTAAACTAGTGCTCCGATCGTTGGTTAACTCTGCTGCTCCCACTTACTCTTGTCAACCAACGGGGCCGGTAAAACCACGTAACATATAAAAAAGGGGGCGCAAGACATTGTACCCAGCAGTGGAGACCAGGGGACAGTCTCAAGTTGACACACACAACATTTATATCCTTCCTCTCTGTGCCATGTGCACTTTTGAGGCGCTAACCTTTAGAATTAAAGTTGTCAGCCTCCCTTCCTTAACCTCTCCTATATGTTAAACAAGGACAATTCCATCACTGCATGTTATGAAAGGGTGACAGGCTAACAGAAAAATCCAACCTGGGAACAAGCATGACAGACACAGATTGCTTTTAATAGGGAGGAGAATCTGAAAATACAGTATTAACTACCTTAAAGCTGCAGTTCAGTCTTTTTTTTTTTACTTCAATAGTTTCATGTGTGCAATCTCTTATTACGTAAAGAACTGTATAGCTGCCAGTCAACCCGTTCTCTATGTATTGATACTGTAGGCAAAATTTGGTGCCATAATTAGAGCTGGCATACAGTATGTTTTTATTTGCTTCTGTCAGTCAGTGGAAGCTCATGAATATTCATGAGCCCTCCTGCACTGACATGTGCAAGAGGGAGGGCAGGGCTGACAAAGGGGTGTGCCAGGGCTTGTGACAGGACATGAAGGAGCAGTGCCTTACCAAATGGCTGTTAAAATAGAATACAAGAAAATTGGTCTTTCAAAGTTGTTTTTTTAAAAACAGAAAATGCTAAAAGTATTTTTTCTTACTACAGAAGTGATTGATTAAAAAAGCACACATGCAGGATATTGACTGAACTGCAGCTTTAATTTCTTGATGTCTATTTGTGTAATTAAAACGCGAGGACAGTCCAGCGCCACTGCATCTTTATGATGACATGAAAAAAACAGTGACAAAGGAAAGGGAAAGTGACGATATGAAGGAGGATATGCAATGTGACTAGAGAGCAGATAAAGGGGTCACTGACAGAAAAAAAGGCACAACTATCATGATGTAAAAGAGGGACAGAGTGGCGAGAGCAATTGACAGAAAAGGGATAATCACAATTATAAAAACAGAAGCAAGGAATAGTGACAGAGAAAACGGACATTTACTCTGTAAAGGAGCACAGTAGTTAGGAACAGTGTAAGAACAATGTTATTTTTTTCAGGAGAACTATTAAGGGTAACCAAACTCCAGTGGTGCCTTCTTACCCTTGCAGTCTCATGAGGCATTTCATAATCTCATTAAGCACCAGATTGCAAAGAGACTTACAGAAGTGATGGGGTAAGATAATTCTTCAGAGAGAGAATATCAGATGATTACATCATTCCCTTTATGACATCGCTGGAATCTTGGCACCAGCTCATGGTGAATCTTCTCGAACAGATAGTCCATTAGACCTTCTCTCACATTGACAAAGTCCACTTAGACCTTGCTTGGAAAATGTATCCAAGGAGCCCAAAATCTCAGTCTTCAGCAGGGTCCAGAAAACGCTCAATATTCAAGGGCGCCAGCAAATCCCCTGGGCCCTCAGACAGGATGACCTACACTTCAGAGGCTGAAACTGATCCCAAACCAAAGCTCCCCGTCAAGAAGACAGCAGCCGTGGTGATTGACACTGGCACTGGCAGCTGCAAGGCGGGTTTTGCTGGTGAAGCAAAGCCAAACTGCATAATGGCCACTGTGGTAGGTTACCCTTTGGAGAAGACTTTGAGGACTGAGAATATCCGAGATTCCTCATATGTTGGGAAGGCAGCTTGGGTGGAACCGGACCTGAGAATCGTTGAACCGGTGCATCATGGCATCATCGTGGATTGGGACGCAGCCGAGACTTTGTGGAGACACATGTACTACCATAACCTCAAGGTGCCTCTGGAGGAACATGCCCTCTTGATTTCAGACCCTCCACTGAGCCCCACAACCAATCGGGAGAAGATGGTGGAGGTTGTCTTTGAGTCTATGAACTGCCCTGGAATGTATGTTGCTTACCAGTCAGTGCTGTCTACTTACTCCTACGGCAAAACCGGGGGCCTGGTGGTGGAGTCTGGCTATGGTGTTACCCACACGGTGCCCGTTCACCAGGGCTACAACCTTCCCCATGCCACTGAAAGGCTGGACATAGCTGGCACAGACCTCACCACCCACCTGATGAAACTCCTCCAGAAGTCCGGAAACTCGTTCAGCGAGAAGGACCGGCACATCATTGAGGACATCAAGCTGAAGTGCTGCTATGTGGCTGTGGATTTGGAGGGCGAGTTGAAACTCCCTGAAAATGAATACCTGGTTGATTATCAACTTCCAGATGGACACATCATAGCCATTGGAAAGGAGAGGTTCCTGTGTCCAGAAGAGTTATTCCAACCACCCTCCATGGCTGGGATAGACGTTATGGGCATTCATCAAATGGCTCTGAAGAGCATGAAGAAGGTCCCAGTTGAAATTAAGAAGGAAATGTACGACAATATCCTTCTGTGTGGAGGATCTTCTCTCTTCAATGGTTTCTACGAACGGTTCTCCAAAGATTTCCTCCATTTCCAGTCTCACGCTCACAAATCCAATATCCTGTCAGTGCCGGAAAGCAAATATTCCACTTGGATGGGTGGTTCAATCCTGGCATCACTCAAGTCCTTTCAGTCCTGCTGGATCCGTCAGGAAGAATATAGGGAACGCGGGCCATTTATAGTCCACCGCAGGTGCTACTAGAAAATGACAGGCAGGGGAGGAAAAAAAATTAAAGTGTTTCTGTGACGATATTATAGTGTCCAAAAGTCTCCATCCTCTGATATTTCCTCCCTCACCATCCACCCCACCCAGGGAGTACCTCAGTTCCTTGGACTACTGGGTTGCTCAGTGGGGGCCTAGGGCTCCTAAAGGGAGTGTGATTGCATGTCTAGGGGGAAAAGCAAAGACACCCTTCCCCAGGCTAAACCCCTAAATAAAAAAGGGAATTGTTATAATGAGATGAACTTTTAAAAAGAGTAAGTGGCAGCTTAGGAACAGTTATAGACAGGACTGCGAAAGAACAGAAGGTGAAAGGCAAAGCAGGCTAGTGAAAACAAAAAATTAGAGTGAAATAAAGAAAAATAATTATAAAGTGAAAAGTAGAACAGATGATGTAAGCTTTAATGTCTTTGGTACCATAATCATGCAACCGCTCTGGTCGTGGTAACAAATTATTAACGCTGTGGGGGGTCCCATTCAGAAGCATGGACCCCACACAGCTCCATCATGGCAGACATTGGGAGCGATTCACTAAGCAGTGATAACTGATTTTAAGGGCATCATGCAGTAAGCAGCGGAAAGGCAATTCTCGCCACTTTCCCGCCAAAAATGGCTACCCCTATTCAGTAAGGGGCGAGAAAGTGGTGAGAATCAAAAAAAAACGCCAGTTTGGTTGGCGTTTTTTTTCCCCCCGCCTAAAATAGAAACATTTTCTGCCACGCTGTATTCTAGTAGTGGCGAGTAGCTTAGCGGAGCTATTCGCCACTCTAGAATGGCGTTTTTCTGGTGAATCAGCCACGCAAGAAAAAGTTGGCAAGTTGATGGTGAGAGGCTGCTGATGAGTGGCGGATCGGCACTTAGAAAAATTTCTGGCCTTTTTCCTGGCTGGGATTGATGCCGGTGGTCTCCGGAGCTGATACCATTAATACCAGCACTGGACCCCCCCGGCATGCATCCGAGGCAGGAAAAATGCATTTAAAGGCTACTTCATTACCCTAGCGGCTAACCGCTAAGGCAATGAAGGGGTTAAACAGCCGTGCCAGGTTTATTGTGGGTAGCGGGGGTGGGTGAAGGGGGTATTTGGCCAGTGTTGTTTGTTTAGGGCTTGCAGGGGGTTGCGGGTGCGCTTAACCCCTTCACAACCGTAGCAGATAATACCCACACATTACCTTCACCCACCCCCGCTACCCACAATAAAAAGAAAACACACACAACAGCCCCACACTAACTAAAGAAATATATATATTTAAGAAATCTATATATTACACCAACAACACCTATACCCCCCTAACATACAGTATAGTAATGGGCACAATGAATATTATCCACAAATGGATAATAGTGCATGTGTCCATTTAAAATACATACAGAACAATAAAGACATTAAATACATGTAGCACTCACCCATGTCCGGCTGCCACGATGAAGGCCATCCTCATCTTCATCCTGCTAATGCCCCATCCGCTTCTGCAAAACAGACACAAGAATAAAAACATCCAATGTAATGTCCCCTAACCTCTTAATCACCATAGCGGTTATTAACCGCTACAGTCATTAAGGGGTTAACCCACCCTCACCCACATACCCTACCCCACTACCCCCCACCCCATGAGGCCTAACCACCCTCACCCACTACCCACAATGGAGGCCTACCCACATACCCTTGGGGCCAATACCCCCTCCCCCCACCCCAACACATACAGTACAATAATGTGCCAAATAACTATTATCCACGTAGGGATAATACATTATTTGGCCATTATTAAACACATTAAATACCATAGTAAAATAAAGAAAATTCTACTAACCTCATCAATAAGAGGGCCCAGTCACCAGCATCATCCTTGTGGTCCGTTGCCAAAATATATACATAGCCAATACATTGCAATGACATTTACATATCAATGAACCCCTTAATCACCTTATAGAATACTAACTGCAAAGGTAATGAAGGGGTTAAGCCATCCTGGCCACATACCCACCCTACACACATTCCTTTGTACAGTGGCTTCATCATGAAAAAATACAATAAAAATAAAAGAAACAAACAAAATATATATATATACATATATATATATATATATATATACATACACTACCGACACACTTTATTGAAGCACGGCTAGCACCGCAAGCCGGGGGATGCCCCGGCATGCTAGCCGCACTCCCTCAGCGCGGTCAAGCGTCATCGGGTGCCTGCGCCCCCTGCATGCGCGTCCAGGGCTCCCCGAGGGAGCCCTGGTGTCCCGCGATGTGGGGGACGGCGGCAGGGGGTTCCGGGGGACCCGGCAGCGGGAGGGAGAAAGCCCCGATCAGAGGGCGCTCCTCCGCTGCTTCGGCGCGCGCCCGGCACCCTCCGGCGCGCGCCAGGTTACTGCTGCGGCCGAGAACGGGCAAATGCTCGAATAAACTCGGCCGCAGCAGTACACACACACACACATATATATATATATACACACACATATATATATATACACACATATATATATATATATATACACACACACACACACATGATGAACCAATATACAAATAAATGTCTCCGGGTTAACAAAAACATGCTCCAATACAAATACCACTTATCCATAACATCCTCAATGAAATACAATGCTATTTCGTAAACAAATCAAATGACAATCCAAAGTCTCAAATGCCACTTAAAACATTGCATTTACATTGTAAATATGCTGCATAAAATGTAAGCTACATGTAGACGCTGCAAATCAATGTTAACAATACAATATTTCAAATAAAATAGCATTACATCAAAAGAAGTATACTATGTAATCCAATAAAGTCCCCATCAATCAATTAACATACATGAATTACATCCCAAAACAATTAAAATAGCATCCATACCAATTACACAATTAACTATAACAACCGTTAAAGAGAACAAGTTACCATCATACAAAATAGGACACTAACAATTACAATATACTAAAGCAAGCCTCACCATTACCTAAAGTACAGCATAGAAGCCCAAAAATTACATCTATCTAATTATAAAATACATTGAACACACATCTATGCATAGCAGCATAGCCACAATCATTTAAAATAGTACAAAGAAAGGTTTTAAAACAATATCATTTCTTACCCTGTATGTATATATCTCTCTAGACATACATACATACATACATACAGTGGCAAGAAATGATGTACAATAAAAAAAAAAACACATGTAAAAAGCAACAAAAAACACAGTTACATTAAATACATTTCTTTAGTTCACTTACCATTACTTGACCCACTCACCGACTCCTGTTGAACAGCTTACTCACGAACCAATCCACGAACAGGAACCCATAAAATAATAAACCAGAAAATAATAAACATTAAAATAATAAAACACGACAATCCAGGGGTCTTCTACTTCTAATCCATCTTCATCTGTATTCTTCTATCTTCTTCCCGTCTGCTGCCACGCCCTGGTCTTCTTTCTTCTCTGGAGGTCCTTCTTCCTTGGCGTCTGGCTTAAAAATGAGACGACATAGGCTTTTAAAGGCCTATGACGTCACATTTTCGTCATGGTTCCCACGGCCCTAATTGGGCCGTGACAACCATGTGTTTTGGCCGATAAAAAAAAAATGATGACGTCACTTAAAGGCAATGAAAGCACAGCCAATCAGAATAGCTTTGCTTCAATTGCCTTTAAGATGACGTCATTAAAATAAACATGGCCGCCCTCACATGGTACGGTAGCCAATCAGAGCATGGGAAGTCTATCCCTACTCTGATTGGTTCTAGTACCATGTGACAGGCTTTCAATGACGTCATATCCGTTCTTCCCCAAGCCTCTGTCACATGGTCTACTAGAGCCAATCAGAGTTGGGATGGAGTTCCCACGCTCTGATTGGCTGCCGTACCATGTGAGGCCGGCCATGTTTCTTTTAATGACGTCATCTTAAAGGCAATTGAAGCAAAGCCATTCTGATTGGCTGTGCTTTCATTTCCTTTAAGTGACGTCATCATTTTTTTTTGCATCGGCCAAAACACATGGTTTTCACGGCCCAATCAGGGCCGTGGGAACCATGACGAAAATGTGACGTCATAGGCCTTTAAAAGCCTATGTCGTCTCAATTTGAAGCCAGACGCCGAGGAGGAAGGACCTCCGGAGAAGAAAGAAGACCAGGGCATGGCAGCAGACGGGAAGAAGACCCCGGAAGAAGATCGAAGAAACAAGAATACAGATGAAGATGGATTAGAAGTAGAAGACCCCTAGATTGTCGAGTTTTATTATTTTAATGTTTATTATTTTATGGGTTCCTCTTCGTGGATTGGTTCATGAGTAAGCTGTTCAACGGGAGTCGGTGAGTGGGTCAAGTAATGGTAAGTGAACTAAAGAAATGTATTTAATGTAACTGTGTTTTTTGTTGCTTTTTACATGTGTTTTTTTTTTATTGTACATCATTTCTTGCCACTGTATGTATGTATGTATGTATGTATGTATGTCTAGAGAGATATATACTGTACATACAGGGTAAGAAATGATATTGTTTTAAAAGCTTTCTTTGCACTATTTTAAATGATTGTGGCTATGCTGCTATGCATAGATGTGTGTTCAATGTATTTTATAATTAGATAGATGTAATTTTTGGGCTTCTATGCTGTACTTTAGGTAATGGTGAGGCTTGCTTTAGTATATTGTAATTGTTGGTGTCCTATTTTGTATGATGGTAACTTGTTCTCTTTAACGGTTGTTATAGTTAATTGTGTAATTGGTATGGATGCTATTTTAATTGTTTTGGGATGTAATTCATGTATGTTAATTGATTGATGGGGACTTTATTGGATTACATAGTATACTTCTTTTGATGTAATGCTATTTTATTTGAAATATTGTATTGTTAACATTGATTTGCAGCGTCTACATGTAGCTTACATTTTATGCAGCATATTTACAATGTAAATGCAATGTTTTAAGTGGCATTTGAGACTTTGGATTGGCATTTGATGCTTTAGATTGGATGATTACATTTGATTTGTTTAGGAAATTGCATTGTATTTCATTGAGGATGTTATGGATAAGTGGTATTGCCATTGCCAGGATGGCTTAACCCCTTAATTACCTTTGCGGTTAGTACCCGCGAAGGCGATTAAGGGGTTAATTGATATGTGAATGTCATTGCAATGTATTGGCTATGTATTATTTTGGCAACGGACCACAAGTATGATGCTGGCGACGGGGCCTTCTTATTGATGAGGTTAGTAGAATTTTCTTTATTTTACTATGGTATTTAATGTGTTTAATAATGGCCAAATAATGTATTATCCCTATGTGGATAATAGTTATTTGGCACATTATTGTACGGTATGTGTTGGGGTGGGGGGAGGGGGTATTGGCCCCAAGGGTATGTGGGTAGGCCTCCCTTGTGGGTAGTGGGTGAGCGTGGTTAGGCCTCATGGGGTGGGGGGGTAGTGGGGTAGGGTATATGGGTGAGGGTGGGTTAACCCCTTAATGACTGTAGCGGTTAATAACCGCTATGGTGATTAAAGGGTTAGGGGACATTACATTGGATGTTTTCATTCTTGTGTCTGTTTTGCAGCAGCGGAGGGGGCATGGGCAGGATGAAGATGAGGATGACCTTCATCGTGGCAGCCGGACATGGGTGAGTGCTATATGTATTTAATGTATTTATTGTTCTGTATGTATTTTAAATGGACAACAGCACTATTATCCATTTGTGGTTAATAGTAATGTTGCCCATTACTGTATTGTATGTTGTGTATTGCTATGTTTATTGGGGGCAATTGTCCCCAATAAACATACTATTGTGCGTTAACCCCTTCATTGCCTTAGCGGCTATCCGCTATGGTAATGAAGCAGCATTAATGTATTTTAATAATATTGTGCGGGAGCATGGGGTCCCCTGAGCTGAACCGCATTGATTTGTGGCTCAGAGACCCCATGCTTCCCGAGTTACAGGCCCCGGGTTTGGGGCATCGGTTACAGTGTCGACGCCATGTTTATTGCGGGCACGTAGCGTATGGGACGCTATAAACATGGCGGCGACACTGCCCACCCGATCACACATACCGGGGCCTGTAACTCAGGAAGCAGGGGGTCCCTGGTCCACAAAGCAATGCGGTTCAGCTCAGGGGACCCCCTGCTCACTGTACAGTATTATTAAAAAAATATTCATGCTGCTTCGCTACCATAGCAGATAGCCGCAAAGGTAAGGAACGAGTCTTTATTGATATGTGTTTTTTACTCATAGTGTAGATGTGCAGAGGGTCTCCGGAGCTGAACCGCTTTGGATTTAGGTCTGGGGACCCCCTGCTTCCCGAGATACAGGCCCCTTTAGGGGGTGCCGGTATCCCTCTGCTTTGTTTACATTCCGCGGTCACGTGATCGGGAACTTTAAATGCAGAGGGATACCGGCACCTCATAAAGGGGCCTGTATCTCGGGAAGCAGGGGGTCCCCGGACCTGAAACCAATGCGGTTCAGCTCCGGAGACCCCCTGCACATGTACAGTATGAATAAAAATGGTTTTAAAAATCATTTTTAATGTGCCGATGTTTGCGCCGAGAGAGCAGCGGATCTCTCTCTGCTGCAAACACATCTCGGCAGGGGACGGCTTCTCGGCAGCTTCTCGACAGGCAGCCGTCTCGCCACCGGTTACTAGCCATTTTATCAAATGGTAGTGGCGCATTCATTCGCCAGGGATTCGCCCCTTACAGCATACAGCGAGTTTAACACGCCAAAAACATGGCTAATTGCTAAACTGGCTAATGCATTTTTTTGCTGCTTACTGCATGATGCCCTAAGAGCGCAAAGTGGCTTTTAAGGCCGATACAGGCTATTGTGCGATTCACTAACAAGTGATAACCGCGCTTTATCGGCCTTAAACGGCATTTTTCCAGCCCTGTGAAAAAAAATCCGTCCGATCAGGCAAAAAGCGACAAACGGGGCATTTTTTACCAGTCAGCGGGATTCACAAAGCAGCAATAACTCAACCGTGCTTTAAACGCACGCCAGAAAAATGCGCCAGCTAAAGGCAGGCGCAAAGGCACACCATTTATACAACAGGCCGGCGGGAGTCCCTGGCTGATCCTGCGGGAGTCCGTGGCCCTCGGGTGATCCCCACGGGAGTCTGGGGGTCCCCGCTGGTACCAATCGTGTGTCCCCAAAAAATAAACAATACTTTTAAATAAATACACCCCCCTCCCTCCAAGACATACAGTACAGTAATGGGCAAAATTATTATTATCCAGATACGGATAATATTGCATTTGCCTATTTAAAATACAACATTAATAAGCATAAATAAAGTAAATAAATCTTGCACTCACCTCTGCCAGGCTGCCACAATGAAAGCTGTCCTCATCCTCATTACCGTTCATGTCATCACCTTAGCGGTTAGTAACTGCTATAGTAATTAAGTGGTTAACCCACCCTCTCCCACTACCCACCCGGTAGGTCTAACCACCCATTTTGGGGATAATACCCTCTTTACCCACACCCCCTCTACCCAAAATGTAAAAAAAAATACACACAACAGCCCTACTACCCACCTCTATGGACCCCAATAAACAGAATAATATTTAATAAACACCAATACACAACCCACCCACTGTGCACCCACATAAAACCAATATTTTATTTTTTTACACACGGGATTAATACCACACGCCGACGGGGGTCCCCGGTGGTCCCCACAGGTGTCCGCGGGCCACACAGTGCACCCCGGGGGGTACCCAAGGGTGTTTGGGGGTCCCCGCTAGGCTCCGTGGGCCTCCAGGTGGTTCCCGCGGGTGTCCATGGGCCCCAATGGGGACCACGGATGGTCCCTGCGGGTGTCTAGGGGTCTCAGAATTGTCCCAATGGGTGTCTGGGGGGCCTCGGGTGGTTCCCACTGGGGTCTGGGGGCCCTCGAGTGGTTCCCATGGGTGTCTGTGGGCCCCCACAGCTTTGGGTCCCCCAGTTCTTCCTTACAGGTGTCCCCCGTGGGTCCTCGGGTGGTTCCTGCGGGCATCCAGGGGTCCTCGGGTGGTACCAGTGCTCGACACACACACCCTTTTTTTGTCTTTTCAAAGCGCGGTCCCGCCATAGCACTCCGTGTGCGCACTAGGGGCAGCCACATAGGGATTCAGCAATTTGTTCTTGTCGCGAGCTCCATCGTACGGGCAATAATCCCAGCCTTAGGCCTCGGGCATGGTGCCTCGGGCCGCGCTGATCCACGCTCCTGCTCTGCCTTGCCTGCTCAAAATGGTGCTTTTTTCTGTCCTGGCAGGCGAGGCAGTGAGTGCGCTCTGGGAGCGGGGCGGAGGCGGGCGGAGGCGTGTCAGTAGGCGGAGCGGGAGGCGGGGCTAGTCCCTCGCTACCATTGGATGTGAGCGGTCACGTGACCGCTCCTCCGCTTCCCCGAGCGGCAAATTTCAAACTTCCCTGACTGCTCAAATTTTCTGAGCCTCCGCACGCATCAGCGCGCATGCGGAAGCTAAAGCTGCGCTGATGACAGATGCAGGGGGTTAGTGCATCTGCTCAGCCCGCCTCAGTGAGGCTGAAACCTACTATGTCCCAGGCCTAACAAGCTTTCCAACCTCTCAGGTTCCTTCATCAGATCTGAAATGGCAGAAATACAGAAAACAGTGCATATTATATACAGGATTTGTGAGAGGGATATCTTGTTGCAATGGATATTGAGAGGAAGTTGGACAGTAAGGTAAGATGGTAGAACTCAGGTGGGAAAATTAACAGGGGAGGCATAAAAGGCCACTCTGTTGTAAATTAAATGTAAAAGATAAATGTGAAGATAGATGTGTGTGTTGTGCAGGTCAGGCCTGTTGTATGTGCGCGTGTGTTTAATTTTCAGTAAATGTGTCTGCGGGTCCCTGTGTGTTTCTGGGAAATACATTGTGTGCGTATGTGGAAAGTGTGTGGTTGTTTATTTGTATGTGGTGGACGTATCAGGTGTGTGCTTGTGTTTAGGGTGGCTACATACACATGTAGCCGACATTATTGCATCCATGGCTGTTTGATAACGGGTGCAATAATGTCGGCTACACCTGTATATAATGGGCATGTGTGGGGATCAGCGGCCCCCTAATATCAGGGCTGATAGGATTCACTTGCCCCCCCAAGTAAAAATCCACCAGCCAGCACCTGGGGAGTGGGGAGAGGGGGTGAAGAAGAGAAGGGGGTGGGAGAATGTCAGGGAGAGAGGGAGGAGGAGAGGCATATAGAGAGTATGGTGAGGGGGGGGGTAGAGACAGAGAATGGCGGGGGGGGAGACAGAGGGAATGGCAGGGGAGAGAGACTGAGAATTGCAGGGGGGGGGGAAGAGACAGAGAGAGAATGGGAGGGAGAGAGGGAGTATGAATAATACACAAAGGGAGCCAAGCACCGTAAAATGGTAAAGATAGAATTATTGCAAAAAGGTCATTTAGTGACTATGACAGTCAGAGTATCCCACGTTTCAGTGCAGTGCACCTACATCAGGCATGTTTGTGTGTTATTCTGTTCCGTGACTAGGATTTTTTGCCTGTAGTACTCACTTTTTGCAGTTCTTTATCTCCCAGTCCCCACTACCTAGGGGCTTACCAAGTTGCCTTTTCCTGATTCCCTTTTTCTAGTATGAATAATACAGCATGAATGGGGACGTTATTAAACAAGTACAGTACTGTATATTTATTTTTTTAGTGACGGCTTTTGTTTTATAAATACATTTTTAATGTGTCCCGGTTTTGAATTTTTTTTAAATCTGGACACCCTAACTAATGCAAACTTGAGATTTATTTTGTTTGGTGCCAACACTGGTACTGGGAGCATCTTGATGACATACACACGTCCCACATAGTCTAAAGCAATGGAAGGTATGGTGGATCCTTTTTATCAGTTAACTGTGAATACTCAACTTAATGTTATCGCACTCACGTTAATCTTGTTACAGTATTTTGGAAGTAATTTAAAATTGTGTGTGTTCTGATGCTTAAAGCAGCAGTCCAATCTGCCATTTCTTTAATTTCATTTAATTTTTTTCCCTTTAATATCTGCATCAATACAAGCCACACACTAAGAAATTAGCTAAATTGCCAATCGATCCATTCTCCTGTGATCGATCGGTGAAGATTTGGCTTGGGGGTTCACTAAATGGCTGTCAGTGCAGCAGAAGAGAACCAAAGATGTAAGGTTCTGTGGTGAAGGTCATGTGACCAGGCAGTCACTAGATACTATTGGTGCACTACTAGAGAGAGGGCAGGGCTCAAAAAGGGTGTGCCAGAGCCTGTTTCAGAAGAGGAAGGGGATGTGACTTTGTAAATGGTTGCTATAGAAACAAAAACATTGTAATACATTAAAAATGGAATTCAGAGTTGTTGTTTTTTTAAATGCAACAACTATTTTCTTATAGTACAGAACTGATTATTTAAAAAAAAACACACATAGGATATTGCTTGGTTTGAAACAGTAGGTCTTTCAGAGCACATTTGACAATATGTGCAGAGAGATGAGGGCAATGGGGAAACCGAAATGAAAGGTGGTTATTTATTCAACAGCCATTATGCCCATCAGTACGATCTCAGTTAAATAAATAACCCCCAAAGAAAAAAACAAGGTTGACACACCCATGGAGAGACCAAGACACAAAGAAAGAAGCCCTTTAAGACATAAACATATACTGTACGAGTACATGAGAGAGAGAGATAAGGAGAGAGATTTACAAAGAGAGTTAAAGAATAATAGAGCTAAACTGCTGATCTGGACAAACCAATATTCTTAGTGACTTCTTCATTTATAGTATGTTATTTTAATGCGCCTTATTTAATATCCTATTTGATACAAATCACATGTAAATACATGATATTTTCACATTAAAGTTCTGCCTTTATTTTACCCCCCATCCCCACAAAAAATGGATTTGGAGGTAGTTAGAATTTAAAATCACATTTCAAATGTTTTCCAGTGAACAGTAACAACAGATACAGTGTGCAGCCACATTATTTAAAATAAAGGCTACAGTCAGAGCAGAGAACCTTTCAGCGACTTCTCCACCCACCTCCTCCCACCAGAAGTCCCTGGAGGCACAAGATATTAAAGGGTTTAAGATTAACAGTGAAATATTTTGGTATAAGAAGTTTATTAATTTCCACATTTTGGGTTTTGCTGGTCCTTTGTAACCGATTCTGCCCTCAATATTGCACTTATGTAAAGCAATGATCATGCAAGCAGTTCAATGCATTTCCTTGACAATGTATGCGTTTCCCATTCACTATCATTCTTCAATGTCCATTTTCTTGCTCATTACTCCCTTTTCTGTAGCTTTTTTGTTTCTATTTCTTGATCGTTACGGGGTTAGCAGGTTTCATATGTTGGAGGCAGACGCTAATGGAAATGTAGCCAGGTTTCCCATAGTCCCTCTTACCTGCCGGACCGGGTTGCTAGGGATGTTGCAGGGTGGTTGCTGACAGGCGAGCGGGTCGCCGGAGATCCGTCAGGTAGACGCGATCAGGACACCGCCATATTCAGGATCTTCGCGCATGCGCAGTGAGCTCCCTAATTGCGACGGCCATTACCACAAGCTCTGCAGGGGAACTACAAGTCCCAGCAGCACAAGGGGCTGCACCACCACATGTTGCCAGGCAGCCAATAGGGCTAGGAGAATCTAGGCAGTAGGAGATTGATACTTTTGGCATGCCTGAGACCACGCCAGTCGGAGCAGGGACGCAGAGGGGTCAGGTAGTATCTGGGTGCAAGTGGCTCCCAGACTAGGCCAGAAACCCCCCGTTAGGCCCCAAATCACCCCAGATTGTGACTGCTACAGGGAAGCCCATAGTTAGGGACATTTCCCCAGTAGCTGCCCATAGTCAGTGTATAGCACCGATGAGACGTCATGCGGTGATTGCGGCCTGTGGTCTGGGACCAGGCCACCTACTCTGCATAGACACTTAAAGGTGAGACCCTCCTACTGGAGTTCACCCAATGCAGAGGCGGACGCCATTGCAGACGACGACGTCGCTGTTTCAGTGGATCCCCATTTGTTAATCTGCAGTACCCGGGTGCTGGAGCCCCGGGCAGGTACCTCAACCAGTGCACCAACATTCCACGGGATAGTGCTATCTCCTACACTTTTGGGTGGGCCCTGATATTGGGAAAGCACATCAGGGATATTGGTGCCAAGCACCCTATGTACATTGGGGACACTCATCTGGTGTAATTGGATTGTGTGTGTGGGCTATATACTCTGGGATACAGGTTGATTATCCTGAGTTCAGTTAAACCAGTTCTTATATACACTGTGTGTGGTTATTATTGGTATTGTTCCTGTGAGGGGCTTATCCCATCACGTTGGGATCCCTCGCAGGTGGAGGCGCTGCACCAAGGCAAATGAGATATCACCCCAAGCTCCCAATGGCGGAGGCTCAAGCCTTTTGGTAGTCAAACAGGTAATAGCAGTACTGGTGGTTCCTTCCCAGACAAGGGGGAAAAGGGGCTACAGAAAGATTAGCAAATCTTGTACAAGTGTCAAGGTGCACATCCTGAGATGTATAATTAGACTCCTTAGAGAGACTACCTTAGACACACAAACACAAATAAACAAAGACAAACAATATACTTACGGACCCGGCAAATAGTTGGTGATAAAGGAAAATACCAGATTATGCTATAGTGGTACAGAACAAGACAAGCTTGGTAATGTATGCTCTACAGTAATGTGCGAGGCAGGCTCATGGGATATGTGTTAACTAAAAGAATGGTGGATGCCTAGTGTAAGCTTCCAGTTGAGGGGCTGTTTTCAAATTCAGTAAAAGGGTGGAAAATAATTATTTGGAAGATTACAAGATTAATGCATTTAAGGAGAAAATATCCACACATTTTTTCTCGTTAAGCCAAAGCCGTGTGCCACTACCATTTGTTTCCCCGTGTGGGCCCTTCATGTCAAAGTCCAATACTGGTGACAGGAGAAGTGTAGAACATGAGATTAAGGGGCTTATTCTATATCTGCTGAAGCAGCCAATTGAGGCGTATTCTGCTGAAATTCCCCATTGACTTTAATGGGACATTTGTCCTTGAAAAAAAAACAAAAAACCCCACATTTGGCTGCTTTGGCATATATAGAAAAGACCCTCAGCCACAAGAAGGGTGGATCACAAAAGGGGAAACAAGTTGTTGGGAAGTAAAATATTCTAATGATCTTGGATCTGAGCAGGTGGTAACACATTCCGAAGATTAAATATTGGGAGGTAGAAAGAAGTAACTTTTTTTTTATATTCTGGATAATCTATTCCATGCATGCTACTTCCTTTATATGTAATTCTGGATTAACAGCAATGTTTCAATGTTTAAAATAATTTAAAACAAAGAGAAAAAGGCAAAGAAAATAAAATGTAAAGAAATTTTTTAAATTAAATGCTGGGTTCTCTATATATTTTGACAAAGCAACAGAGGGACCTTGTCAGAGGAATGACAAGATTGGTGCAGCTGGGGAGAAAGAAGGCTTTTTCCTGCTTCCAATTGGTGTATTCGGAGAGGCGCTGCTACTGCCCACGCTAAGTGACAGGGTGTGAAGGTGTCCTTTCAAAGTGGGAAATGTGGTGCTACAGCCCGTACTTGGTAGCGAAGTTTGATGCTGTTACTCATATGGAGGTAGAGACCGTGCTAATACTCATGAAATGTTGGTTCTAGAATTAGGATTGGACAATCAAGTGGGATAAATTAATCCGGAACTCTACATACAGCAGCGGCAGCTCTTATTCGAGCAAAAGCCGCTGGCTGTATGTGGCTGGGAAGCGGGTAGCCGCGGCGCGTGGCGGCGCACTGTGACGTCACAGTCACATGCGCGCCCGGCTTCCCCGTCTTCCCCGGCTTCCCCAGGCTTCCCCGACACCCCTGGAGATGAAATTAAGGTAAGCGGGGGTTCGGGGAAGCAGAGTGGCAGAGCAGAAGGGGTACAGGGGTCCGGAAGGGTGTATAAATTGTGCGCGATGGAGGAGGGGGGGTGAGTGGGGGAACGCGGCGGCGCGCGTGCATTACTGGCGGCAGCTGGGGCAGATCCCGGCATGCCGCCGGTATTTAGTGCAATAAGATATGTCGCTACTGTACATGTGGTGCTGGCAAGGTCACCTTAATTCAAATGTAAGATTATGAACAAGATGTGACCATTTTTACATACAATTGTGTCTCTCTCTCGCTCTCTCTCTCTCTCTCTCCCATACTGTCTCTCTCCCATGCTGTGTATATGTCTCTCTCTCATACTGTGTGTCTCTCACTCTCTCTCTCCCATACTGTGTGTGTTTCTCTCTCTTTCCCATGCTGTGTGTGTCTCTCCCATGCTGTCTGTGTGTGTCCTACCTTTCACTGTGGGGCGCGTGTGTGTGTGTGTGGGAAGGGGGGGGGGCAGGGGTTTGAAGCCATCTTGAGCCCTGGCAGCAGACATCTCACTTCCGTGAATTGTGAATTGTGTGTAGAAGTGAAAGAGTTGAAGGTATGTGGTGTGGTATAACCACAAGGTGAAAGGGAAATGTAGGATTCCACAATAGGTAGGGTGACCAGATGTCCCGGTTTAGCTGGGACAGTCCCGTTTTTTCAAGGCATGTCCCGGCTGTCCGATTTTTTTGTGAGTGTCCCGGTTTTGACCATCAGAGAGGGGAAGAGGGGGGAGGGCAGCAGAGAGCGAGAGAATGCAGGCAGAGAGGAGAGCGGAGGCTGCAGAGGATGGGGGCAGGGTTAGCTGCAGAGGGTAGGGTTAGCTGTAGAGGGTGGGGGCAGGGTTAGTGTCTGCAGAGCCCCAGCAGTGAGACCCGGAAGTGAGATGTCTGCTGCCAGGGCTCAAGATTGCTTCAAACCCCTGCCCCCCCCTCCCCCCCCCCCCCCCCACACACACACAAACACGCGCCCCACAGTGAAAGGTAGGACACACACAGACAGCATGGGAGAGACACACACAGCATGGGAAAGAGAGAGAAACACACACAGTATGGGAGAGAGATACACACCGTATGGGAGAGAGAGACAGTATGGGAGAGAGAGGGACACACACAGCATTGGAGAGAGATACACACACAGCTTGGGAGGGACACCCACACACAGTATGTGGAGAGTGAGACAGCATGGGGAGAGAGCAAGACAGCATGAGGGGGAGAGAGACAGCATGAGGGGGAGAAAGACAGCATGAGGGGGAGAGAGACAGAGAATGGGGGGAGAGAAACAAATAATGGGGGGAGAGAAACAAAGAATGGGGGAGAGAAACAGAGAATGGGAGGAGAGAAACAGAGAATGGGGAGAAAGAGAATGGGAGGAGAGAGAAACACAAAGAATGGGAGAGAGAGAGAGACACAGAATAGGGGAGAGAGACAGAGAATGGGGGAGAGAGAGAGACAGAGAATGGGGGAGAGAGAATAGATAGGTGGGGGGGAGAGAGAATGGATGGGTGGGGGGAGAGAGAATGGATGCATGGGGGGGAAGAGAAAATGGATGCATGGGGGAGAAGAGAGAATGGATGCATGGGGGGAGAGAGAAAATGGAGGGATGGGGGAGAGAGAATGGAAGCATGGAGGGGAGAGAGAATGGATGCATAGGGGGGAAGAGAGAATGGATGCATGGGGGGAGAAGAGAGAATGGAAGGATGGGGGGAGAGAGAGAATTGATGCATGGGGGGAAGAGAGAATGGAGGGATGGGGAGAGAGAGAATGGATGCATGGGGGAGAGAGAGAATGGAGGGATGGGGGAGATTGAATGGAGTGATGGGGGGAGAGAAACAGAGAATGGGGGGAGAGAAATAAAGAATGGGGGAGAGAAACAAAGAATGGGGGAGAGAAACAAAGAATGGGGGGAGAGAAACAGAATGGGAGGAGAGAAACAGAGAATGGGGGAGAAAGAGAATGGGAGGAGAGAGACACAAAGAATGGGAGAGAGAGAGACACAGAATGGGGGAGAGAGAGAGACAGAGAATGGGGGAGAGAGAATAGATGGGTGGGGGGGAGAGAGAATGGATGGGTGGGGGGGAGAGAATGGATGCATGGGGGGAGAAGAGAGAATGGATGCATGGGAGGAGAAGAGAGAATGGATGCATGGGGGGAGAATAGAGAATGGATGCATGGGGGGAGAAGAGAGAATGGATGCATGGGGGGAGAAGAGAGAATGGATGCATGGGGGGGAAGAGAGAATGGATGCATGGGGGGAGAAGAGAGAATGGATGCATGGGGGAGAGAGAGAGAATGGAGGGATGGGGGAGAGAGAATGGAAGCATGGAGGGGAGAGAGAATGGATGCATAGGGGGGAAGAGAGAATGGATGCATAGGGGGGGGAGAGAGAATGGATGCATGGTGGGAGAAGAGAGAAATTGCTCCACAACGATGTGAGAGACTGATAAAGACATACAGAAAACGATTACTTCAAGTTATTGCTGCTAAAGGTGGTTAAACAAGCTATTGAATCATAAGGTGTACTTAGTTTTTCACACACAGCTTCTCCATTTTGGCTTTATTTTTGTTCAAGCATGACACGGTGTAATATGTCATGTGTTGTTGTTCATCTGAGGTTGTATTTACCTAATTTTTAGATGTGCTAAGAAACAGATGATTGTTATTATGTCCTGATATGTAAAACCATGCAATTCAAAGAGGGTGTACTTTCTTTTCACATGACTGTACATAATGTACATACATAGTGACAAAGTGAGAATTTGACGTAAGGGGAGGGTCTGACATAACAGCACTGGGATCTATGCAACCATTTTAAGTCAGCATCCATCTTAGGTTTTGTCTGAGTGAACGGGTTATGAGATGGACGTTTTTGAATGAGGTTTTTGCTTTCAACTTTCAAGTGAGAATAAACCAAGCAGCTAACTAAAAAACCTTGAGCAAAGTGCCAATGTTATGAAAAAGGCCAGACTGATAGGGATGGTTTCTGTATATAGAGAAAAGGTCACCAGCTTAATAAAGTATTATTGCTGAATCATCTCATTTAGACATCCCATAATGTCATCAACTCAATGTATTCGTGTGCATAATTTGTTTACCTTTTACGCTTACGTAGTGACGACACGCAACCTTGTAGAGGGGGCGTGGGTTTAGTATTTTGTGTATAAATAAGGCCTGTATGCACCATGTCTTTGGGAGGAAGTATGAGGAACTCTGTTTTTGCCATGTTAAGTTTAAGGCAAAAGAGGGTCTTCCAGGATGAGATAACAGAGGGACATTCAGAAACTTAGGTTTGTATGGCAGGTGTAAGGTCAGGGGTTGAAAAGTAAATGAGGGTGTTGTCAGCATAGTGGTGATATTTAAACCTAAGAGATGTTATTAGGTCACCTAGAGAGAGTGTGTACAGAGAAAAGAGAAGAGTGTGGTCCACAGAGGCAAATGCTGCAGAGAGTAATAGGAGCAGAGTGTAATGACCTCTGTCTGGGGCAGCATATAGGTCATCAGTTATTTTAGTTAGAATTGTCTCCGTGGAGGGAGCAGTGCAGAAGTCAGATTGTAGAGGGTTAAGGAGAGAAGGGGTGTGGAGAAAATGGAGCAAGCAAGAGGATACAAAACAAGTTCAGTAGTTAGAAAGACAGGTAAGGTCAAGCTTGCTATTTTTGAGTCATGGTATAACTATTACATGTTTGAAGGAGAATGGAAATGTAGCAGATTAGAGGGAGAAGAGGAGATCAACAGTGATGGTGACACTCTTTTGAGACAGTGGAAAAAGAGTCAAGGAAAGCAGGAAGAGAGTAGGAAGCAAAGTAGGATAGGAGGAAAAAGAGGGAATATTCTGGTGTATGGATTCAACCTCTTGCTTAAAATAGTCAGCAAAGTCCTGAGGTGAGATGAAGGAAGAGTTAGTGAGGGTTAGACTTGTGAGTGTTGACTAATGGAGAGAAATAGGTGTGTGTAGCTTGAGAAAGGACAGAATTGCAACAAGATAGCATAAATTTGTAGTGAATGAAGTCAGTGAAACTATGAAAGTTCAAAACAGAAGGCATTAAAAAGAACTGAGTGTAGGGAAATAGCATGAGCGTGTGGAGTTATTTGTGTGTTAAGAAGTTATATAAACCTTAGCTATATAAAAGCCTGTGGGTTAATTTTTAAGAGTCCATAAAAAATGTAGTTCTTAGGGCTCTGGATAAAGCTCCATGTATTTAAACTTTAAGCAAAGGTTCCAATCCAATAATTATTATTTTTAAGGAAGAAGCCGTGGTGTAACGTTATCTTATCTTTTCAGGGTCAATTGGCGAAACGCCCAGAAACAAAATGGCTCTTTGCCCGGAAACAAGTCTTATAGAAAATATTTTTTCTTTAGTCAATAGATGCTTACATTTACACACATACACAGGCACTATTATAAATATGCATTTATATTACACATACAGATACAAGGTTTATTACAGACATGTACACATTTACAAATACAGACACATATGTACATCTCTGTCCCACACATTCATAGAGATAGACAAAGATAAACAAATATTAGATTTGCGAGTTGTGTTAAGACCTCCAAGTTGGCTCTGAATGTGCCCGAGAAGTGTTTGTTTTTTTATTTCACATCTCCTTTCCAAAGTGTATCTGGATGCAGACTTTTTTTTTGTACAGTCTGAGGAAAAAAATGTCATCTTGTTCCTCAAAAAAAAAGTTACTGTATGATAGCACCTGGATAGGTTTGGAGGTGCTAAGAGTGGATGGAGTGTTAACACTGGCAAAACCAGTTAAAGATTTTTTGTGTTCAATTCAAACTCTTGAAATCAAAGGTAATTGCATCCAGCACTAAATGCAATCACTAGGCTTTGTATATACATGAATTGTTACATTATTGGTATTTAACCTTTTAGAGTGATTAGGGTCATCTAATATATGCGTCAAAGTAAAATGTTACCTTCTTGGTGGGTCTTTCCTTAACAAAGTAGCGCGAAAATATGATAGAAATGAATAACATATAATTAGCAAAGTCATGTCATTACCTGTATTGATGTCTGCGGGCAGCACAGCGTGACAAGACTAACCCCCCAGTACTGAGGTGGACAGTGAGTAGACCACACACCCGCAGTAATGAGGGTGTGCCCGGAATGTGGATTTGGTAGTGTGGCCAAGGCCAGGGTACAAAGGTTTAGCCGTAGTACTTGCCAGATCCGGCGTGGAGAGTGAAGTGTAGTGACATCTGTAGCCAAGGGTCGTGGGCAGTAGAGGTCCGAGTAGGAGAGGTCCGTGAGCCGTGTTCGGGGTGTCCGAGAGGTAAGCGAGGTCAAGAGATTGCCGGAGTCGAGGAGCCAGAGAGGGTAAGTAGACAAGCCGGTTCGGTAACGAGATCTGAAAGGTAAGAGGGAGCTGGGCATAGGATCCAAACAGCACGAGGCAAACGAAATTATGCAGAGCGATGTTGCAACGGAGCTACAGGGATTATAAAGCGCAGTGAGCCAATCAGAGGCGTAGGCAGGGCAGAGGTAAGCTGAGGAGCCTCCTGTGATAGGATCGGAGAGATTCTTAGTGCCTTTAAAGCAGCAATACAACATTCTCCCCTCCCACTTCATTTTTCTCTTTTCACCCCTTATTTTTATATGCAAAGGATGTGTCCATGTATAATTTTACACTCTTACATAAGCTGGTAATCGTTTCATGCTCCTGTTATAAATCTGTCAAACTCCTGATTGTGTGCCTAATATTATGGCTGCTTCAGTCAGTGTAACTCATCAGCTACAATGTATTCTTATATTACTAAGGTAACATTATCTATTGTTAAAGTTTACAGCTCAAACTGCTGGGAACATTGGCCACAAATTATCCCAAAGGGAAAGTTAGTAGAGCGACGCTCAATATCCGTGTGTACACACAGGCATCTTGATAGTTGAGAAAATAATCCAAAAGTAGGAACACTGTATTCAATCCATAGGCTCACATATATATCATAATCATATAAATGGGGGGCAAAAATAAAGACCTAGCGGTCAGTCTGCATGACTACCGCAAAGATGGTCAAGAATGCACACCCCACTTAAAGCATAAACATCCCCATAGGGGGCTAAGGTAATAAGATAAAGGCTGATGCCCATTACCTGCCCTGGGGGTATACTGAAGTCCGGAGCGCCAAAACAGGATAGTGGTTCCTCTGCGTGCAATCCTGGAGTGTAGAAGCAATAGAAGTGAAGTAGAGCAAAAGTGCACTGCAACTGGAAAGATTCTTTGAGGAAATATCACGGGTAAACACCAAAATAAAATAGAGGGTATTTAATGAATGGACTCACCAGTAGATGAACATGACAAACGCGTTTGTCATGTTCATCTACTGGTGAGTCCATTCATTAAATACCCTCTATTTTATTTCTGTAGTGATAGATAAACACGTTTGTCATGTTCATCTACTTGTGATTTTATTTTGGAGTTTGCCCGTGATATTTTCTCAAAGAATCTTTCCAGTTGCAGTGCACTTTTGCTCTACTTCACTTCTATCACAAATTATCCCAAAACAGGAAAGTGTTGGAAAGCTCTTGTACTGCTTGGGAGCGGTGTTAAAACCTGCTATAGAAATCAAAGGATGCTGTAAAACGCATTCAAATGGCATTAAGAGTTGAATTTAAAAAAAAAAATGAAATGCATTAAGTATTATCTATCACTACAAAACGGATTTATTTAAAAGGAAAACACATATAAGATTTCACATGTTGCTGCTTTAAATGAACAGGAATATGAGAATGCAATAGAAGAAACTTTATACCTCCTTTATTTAACCTGAATTACTACACTACACACACATTTTTTTCTCCACATGGTTCTGATTTCTTGTTGGTTCGTCATCCCTTGGAAGACTGCTGAGAGAAGTCGTTTCCTGGCAGCTGCACATACAGTACTGTAGATGCCATTTAGATAGAGAAAGTTTCACTGACCATATAGAAGTGAATATAGAAATATTTTATGTGACATATTTCGAGAATAGAAGTGCTGCGCCTACTACTGTATATTTTTGTGTTAGACTGATTTTGCCTGTACATTTTTTTAAAAATACATATTTTATTCTGTTTTTTTTTTTATCTTCAAGTAAAAGAATATGGCAATGGATAACAAAAATGCAAATATAAGGTGCAGAACCTGTTATATGCTTATATACAAAAATATCCAATAAGTATTTCCAATTTCTCAAAACATATCCAAGTTCTGTATACAGTACACAATTTCCCAAAGGAAATTAACTGAAAAACACAACCAATTACAGTAACTAATGCTGTCACTGAACCCTATTTTTTATATTCCAGCAGGTGTAATTCAGCAGTTCATCCACAAGAGGGTAATATCTGTCCACAATTATACATTTGATGCACTAGGCAAAAATATTTATATGATATTTATAGGATGCTGGAAACAAGTTACAATTAACACTACAATATAAATGTGAAAAATAAACAATTACTTAGCCCATATGTTTTGACTACTGTATGTCATAAATTAAAATAAGTTTTGTAAGCAAAGAGCCAATTATTTTTTAAGTATGAATTATGCTAATTTAAGCGCAATTCTAATTAATCCAGTAATCGGAAATATATTCAGCTTGTGTTTAATTGATTCCAATAAATGTTACATTATTCTTACCTTTATTATGAGTGATTTGGAAAACCTTTACATAAGTGAATTTTGGACGTTGAGACTAGTGAAAAAGTTGCAAAGATAACCTTCCTTAGTAACCCACAATTGTAAGTATCTTACTTAGCTAGCATCTTGGATTGCCAACTTCTGTGGACACTTTAGTGAAAGTTTGTAAATATTGGCAGTCACTACAATACACTTAAAATAAAATAGAGAACAATTAATTTTTTGACTATGCAAATCAACCTTTTTGCCCATTTTTGAATCTCTGTGAAACTATTTATAAAGCAAACTGGTGCAGGATAAAGTTGTGGATGAAAGATGCTTTGAGTTATATTCATTAGTCATGGTATTATGGCATTGGCAGTATGCAGGGGTGGCCAACTTAAATCCTCAGGGGCCACCAACAGGTCAGGTTTAATAACAACCCTGCTTCAACAGAGACGGTTCAATCAGTGGCTCAATCGTTGACTCCTTGATACATATGCCCCACATGCTTCTACAGATCTGTTACTATTTGCTTTCCGTGCGGGCGTGAGGAAAAGTGCTGACGAACGGCGCCCGACCGCAGCTCCCCTGCTCCCATAAGGCCAGTAATGTTTGTTGCCCTGAATGGATTCACGCAGCGAGGGACCCTGCTTCTGAATGAGAGTCCCACAGCGTTAATCCTATCGAGCCGCAACCAGTTTGAGAGCTGCACAGAGAGATCAGAAAGAAGACGTCTCTCTCTCCGTGTCTCCCCGTACCGCTCTTACAGCAGATCTTATTATTTTTATTATTATTTTTAGTACACAGTATTGATGCAGGGGGGTCTCCGGAGTTGAACCACCTTTAATTCAGGTCCGGGGACCCCCGGCTTTCCGAGTTATCTTCTGCAAGTTTAAATCTTCCATGTCACAGCCCACGTGGCCGGGACATTGAAGCAGCCCCAAGATACCGGCATCCCCTATGGAGGTCTGCATCTCGGGAAGCAGGTAGTCTCTGGACCTGAATGAAAGATTATTCAGCTCTGGATACTCTTTGCTTCAATACTGCGAACTAAAAATACAAATAAAAGCAAAGCTTCATTACCTTAGTGGTTAACCACCACCCGCCTAGTAGGCCTAACCACCCTCCCTGAGGAAACTACTCCAACCCACCCCCCCCCCCCCCCCAAATCGTGCTTTTGCCCATTGAGAAGCATAATAACTGTAACAAAATACACATTACAATAAAATCAGGATATACAATATTTGAAATGAATTTTTAATTTTTGGGGGATAGATACTATATGTGTATTTTATGTTGGCTTACCTATGCAGATAGTCTCCGACAGAGGCTCTCAATTCATTGCGAGGTTCTGGAAGGTTTTTTTTGTCATTGTTTGGTGATGGATATCTATTTTCCCTCCGCAGTCCAATGGCCAGACCGAGAGGACCAATCAAACATTGGAACAGTTCCTCTGGTGCTATGTCTCTGAGCAACAGGACGATTGGGCGGACATCCTGCCTCATGAACTCCCTGCCCCAAGAGTCTCTGAAGTGCTCTCCCTTCTTTGCGGAACTACGATATAGCCCGATTACCTTTCCCTGCGAATCCTCGGCAGTAAGTGTCTCTGCTGCCGATACCAGGGCCGACGACCAGAAGGATCTCTGGAAGGGCATACAGGCGACTCTGCATGGCGGTAAAGACACAGAAGAGAAGCGCGGATAAACATACTGCACCGACACACTTTATTCGAGCAAATACCCGGTATGTACCTGGCAGATACCTGGAATGCGCCGCTCCTCACCTCTGACAAGCCCCGTTGCATTTGCCTTCCCAGCCTGGGTTCATGCCTGGCTGATGGGCGGCTGATCTGTTAAATGATAATGATTAGGATTTAATAGGCTGCAATGCTTCGCGTGTCTACCAGATGGCATAAATTCATGAATTGTAATGCAGTATATATATATGTAGTGTGCAGTATTGCAGCCAACGGGAATAAAATGCTTCAATCCCTGCCGGAAAATAACTCAATGCACTCGGGCAGAAAACAGTCACAAACCTCAATACACCCGGGTATACCCGAATTCGTGGGACTAGCCGAGCTCGAATAAAGTGTGTCGCCAGTGTACATATATTATCCAAAACACAGGGATAGAAACCAGCTGGATCCATACGCTTAAAACCCTCATACCACATGGTCTGAATGTGTACATAGATCTGGGTGCATTCCTAATAAATTAACATCATTAAGGAGGGCAACACCACATATTTATATCACCCTCTCTGTAGTTCAGATACATGTCTCTAAAGAGAAATATTTACACAAGTGTCATAGCAGAAACAGAAAAATTAAGTGCGCTACTAAAATAGATTCCGGGATGGTGAAAATACAAAATTGAAATGTAGTGAGGCTGTTATTCAGACCCCAAATACCTCAAAATATTCAATGTGAAACTGACACATTTGACAATAAATTGCTGAAAAATACATAACCTTATAAGTGCAATAAGAGAGCGTCTGCAGCTGTTGACCAGGGGTGGCTCCGAACACCACACACTAAAAGAGAATAAAGGCAAAAAAAAAAGCACACAACGCTCAATTTGTAGTAAATTTAGTATAACATTTTTTTTTCCAAAAAAGGGGGTAAGTATTCTGCGTACATCAGTTCAATTCCTTAAAAGCATTTCATGTTACAAGACATGTGTTACTGAAAGCTGGAACCGCACAGGTACAGGAACCGTCGTCTAGTCACTACCAGGTGATATACGGAAGACGTTGCTCTGCTCGCGGTAGGTGGCCCCTCACAAGTGGGTACAAAGAATCCTCCTTGCAGCAAGCGTCCCATAGGGTTTCCTCTCACGGAACTACCCACTAATATTTCGAGTAGATTTCTCTGGTTTTACATGTCCATCAATAGAGCCAAATACCCCTCCTTACTTAACCAAACGGCGGCACTGGTTATTGTGACCCAGAGGTATATTACAATATAGTGGCTAAAACAGGATAGTTCACAGATCCGTATTGGTACTAGTAGCTTTAGCCGCTATATTGTGGCGCCTCTGCAGTGACGTCACTGACCGTCGCTTTGTGCTACCGGTGTTTGCTTTGAGTCAAAGTCTTCTACTCCTTACGGACACTGGGACGTTAGTCTCTATTTCTCACTGCTACCTATGTGTACCTTAATATATATCCCCCTAACTTATACCTCTGGGTCACAATAACCAGTGACACCGTTTGGTTAAGTAAGGAGGGGTATTTGGCTCTATTGATGGACATTAAAAATTGGAGAAGTCTACTCTAAGCGGGGACTTCCGTGAGAGGGAACCCTACTGGATGTTTGCTCCAAGGAGGATTCTTCGTGCCCACATGTGAGGGGCCACCTACCGCGAGGAGAGCGACATCTTCCGAATACCACCTGGTAGTGACTAGACGACGACTGGTCCTGTACCTGTGTGGTTCCAGCGTTCGGTAACATGTCTTGTAACATGAAATGCTTTTAAAGAATTGATCTGATGTACACAGAATACTTACCCTCTTTTTGGGAAAAAAATGTAAACTAAATTTACTACACTATCAGTGTTGTTCGCTGTTTTTTTTTTACTTTATTCTCTTTCACACAAGTGTCATACCTTTTCCTCTAATCTGTCACTATTATATAGTTACATAGTTACATAGTAGATGAGGTTGAAAAAAGACGTACGTCCATCAAGTTCAACTTATTCTAGATTTAGACAACAGCTACTTTATCCTATATCTATACTTACTTATTGATCCAGAAGAAGGCAAACAAAAAACCCCCAAAGTCATATCATCCAATGATATCTCATAAGGGGGAAAATAAATTCCTTCCTGACTCCAAGAATTGGCAATCGGATTAATCCCAGGATCAACATCCTTCCCATGTATACGTATTTGGTATATCCCTGTATACAGTACCTTTCCTAACTAAAAAGATGTCCAACCTTTTTTTGAACAAATCTATTGTATCTGCCATCACAGTCTCCATGGGGAATGAATTCCACATTTTAAATACCCTTACTGTAAAGAACCCTTTCCTTTGTTGCTGGTGATATCTCCTTTCCTCCAACCTTAAGGGATGGCCCCGAGTCCTTTGTACTGCCCGTGGGTTGAATAGTTGCAGTGGTGAGCAGTGGTTATTATAACTATGCTATTTTGTGAATCCTGAGTCTATCCCGGTGTTTGGGATAATATATGTATGTTTATTATTTTATTCTAAGTTCTAATGTTTAATACTCATTTGCAGTGTTCGACAAACCTATACATTTGCTCGCCCCGGGCGAGTGGATTTAACCCCCGGGCGAGTAAATATTGGCCCAAGCAGCACACGTTTGGTACTAGGTGGCGAGTAGATTTTTTTGTGTGGCGAGTAGATTTTTTGGTGATTTGTCAACCACTGCTCATTTGTATTCATTTTATATTTTATTAAATTGTGTATAATTACTATGTTATGTACCTGGCTCCAGAGAGCATTTTGATCTTATATGCCTTAATTCGTTATCGTTCTATCATGTCTAACTGATTGAACTACAGAGATCCTGTGTGATTGGCAGGTTTCCTGAGAGCAATCAACCAATAGTATAATATCTACAACTATATTCAGTGTGGGCATGCTACAGTATGTGACATTACCCCTGAGGAAGTTTCCACGAGAAACCAAACGCGTAGGGTTATTATTTAGGTACAACCTTATGCCTATTGGAATACCTAGCATTTGCTAGTGCTGCTCTACCAGTCCATTAGCAACATAGAATCACAATTCAGCTTCGGGACTCTAAACAGCTGATAAATTCCCCACTGCCATCTGACGTCACTGTTGATTCCTGGAGCCCAGCAGCTGTACCGAGACGCACCGGAGTGGAGAGGGAAACGCTGCTATCGTTTGTGAGATTGCTCGTGTGGTGGAAAACACCCACAAAGCTGATTTTTATTGCTACACTGGGTAAGTAGCTATCCACCTTTGCGCAATAACACCCTTTTTTTATCAGTATTTCACACTATGTGGTTCACTTTTGTTATTTACAGGATCACACATTCTTGGAACAGAGACAGAGAGAGACAGAGAGAGACAGAGAGAGACAGAGACAGAGAGAGACAGAGACAGAGAGAGACAGAGAGAGACAGAGACAGAGACAGAGAGAGACAGAGAGAGACAGAGAGAGACAGAGACAGACAGAGACAGAGACAGAGAGAGAGAGAGAGAGAGAGAGAGAGAGATTGGTTCCAGCAGGCCCTGTATTCAGCAGGTCTGGGGAACCGTTCCAACCAGTGTCCTTCCTGGTTGGAGAAAGTCTATCTCTCATATGGCAGTTGACAGCCTGCTTTTTAAACCCCTTTTTAGTCAGGAGTTCAGTCTGCTTAACTAGCTGCACCTGCAGCTAGCTTCTACAGAGGAGTTTAACCTCCTGCATCCCAGAAAACACACACACTGCACCTCTCTTTGGCTTTCATAGAGAGAGACTCTGTCACTATATATATATATATCTAAGCCTTACTGTGACTAAATACCAATTTCAGGGTATTTAGTCACTGTAAGGCTTAGGTATCACTGCACACCCCAGGAAGAAGTTCCCTCTGTGGATCGAAACGTCGGATTTTTGTGTCTGTTACAATACAATTCTTTGTACACTTACCTCTGACTGCTGCCTCTTTTTGCTGTTCTGCTGCCCTGTTGGATGGTAACGGACTCTCTACATTATTTATGGTACTAGCACCAGGCTTATTTGGATTACAATGTTGGAGTGCTTGCTGTTATAGAATCCCTTGTTCTACATATATTTTGTGCTTATATTACTGTATGCTTATTTGCATGTCCTAGACAGGTCTGCAACCCTGCCTTTCACCATTATCACCCAGCACACAGCAGTTCCACTGCACATATAACCACACACACACACACATACATACATATATACACACAGTTCAGAAAAAACAGGACCCTTTATTTTTCACGCACAAAAATAACTACATTCTCATAAAAATGTTATTATTTAAAGGTCTATCACAGTAGATTATTATATTTAAGAATTATTTGATCATTTAATAAATATTCTATGGAATTGGTGACGGATGAGGACCTCATTAAGTGCATAATTACAAAATGGTGTTTGGCAAAGAAGTTAAGTATATTATAAAGTGTTTGAGACAGAGTAAGAATTATTGTCCAAAAGACTTACATTAAATTTTTCCTAATAAAGGATGGTCGCTAGGAGGACTGAAAAACTAATTTATAAAACAACGTATCGTTCAGTCGTGGGAGCGGCTGGATCAACGCGTTATTGATGATGCAATCAGACAGTGAAGTTATCGTCTTTGGCGTGTGTTTCAGAAGGAGGAGGACATTTCAAACACACTGAACCATTCTTTGAAGTGAAACGTTGTATTAACTTTAGTGTTTCAGATTAGATTACAACAGTTTAACACATTTATGAGCTACAGTATGAAGGAAAAAACTCTATTTCTTGTTTAATGAATATGAATGAAAGGTTAAAGGATCGGATCTAAACACTGAACCTACCGCAGTGTATCTGGGTATTTGTTGACATAACACAACGACATCAATTTAGTTAACATCAGTTTATTGTCTACATTGTGCTTCTTATATAGTGCTAATATACAAAACAGACCTAGAATTATGCAGTGTTCGACAAACCTATACATTTGCACGCCCCGGGCGAGTGGATTTAACATCGTGGCGAGCTCCTATTGGCCCAAGCAACACACGTGTGGTACTAGGTGGCGAGTAGATTTTTTTGTTCGGCGAGTAGATTTTTTTGGTGATTTGTCGACCACTGTAAATATGTATGTATATACTGCTGCGGCCAAGTTTATTCGAGCATTTGCCCGTTCTTGGCCGCAGCAGTAGCCTGGCGCGCGCCCGAGAGTGACGGGCGTGCGCCGAAGCAGCGGAAGAGCGCCCTCCGATCGGGGCGCTCTCCCTACCGCTGCCGGGTCCGCCGGGTCCGCCGGGTCCCCCGGAACCCCCTGCCGCTGTCCCGCGATCGCGGGACACCAGGGCTCCCTCGGGGAGCCCCTGGACGCGCGTGCAGGGGGCGAACGCTCCCGAAGACGCGTGACCGCGCGTCTATGACGCGCGGCACGCCGAGGGGCGGCCACTAGCAAGCCGGGAAATCTCCCGGCTTGCGGATCTGGCCGCAGTGTGATAAAGTGTGTCGGTAGTGTATGGTGTGTGTGTGTGTGTGTGTGTGTGCGTGTACCTGCGCATGTATATAATGCATGCATAGTATGCGTGGTGCTGCTCGCTGGATGCATGATGTGTGTAATAAGGACATTCATATGTAGAACACAAAAACTATCCTCAAAAGAGGGGATAAGATCAAAGAAGCCCCCGCTTACATGCACACCACCTTTAATAATGTTATGATGAGACAGTATTATTACCAAGATGTCTGGGAGAGTAGAATACTATATATACAGTACAAAACAAATAGTCAAAATGAGAATGCTAAATATGTATTGGGGTACTTAATGTAATTAAAACTAATTTTATTATAACCAAATAATAAAATAAATGATCTCTTAATTAACAAAAATTCTATCCATAAGGTAGCCCTACAGAAATGTCATAGAACTATACTAGTGGGCAGGTAGCATTAGTGACGTAGGATAAAAGGAGAGGGAGTATCCATCAGTATGTACAGTACACAGTTACAGAAATGTAACTGTAGAGAAGTTTATTTGCTACATGTATTGATATTAGTGTATCCAAGAGCTCTGTTGATGTGGGAGTTTGTATCTGGTATTCACTTTCAATCACACACTAATATTTACAATGTTACAAAATTCTATAGCTACAGAAAAACGTCTCCTGCTGTATCGATTTGTACCAGAGTACACTAGTATGAATTTGTGTAGCAAACAAACAAGCTAAATTATATTAAGTAATGGATTTTATGGTTTGCCGCAGTGGCGTACTGTACCTACAATTGTTGGGCCTAACCCTGCAAAATGTTTTAAAGGCCCCAACAAAAATGTTAAATAAATCAGACATTTTTATTACAATCAAATAAAGATTCACACAATTCCCCTCATCACACTCAGCCCCACTCCCTCTCACTCAATCCCCACTCCCTCTCACTCAATCCCCACTCCCTCTCACTCAATCCCCCCTCCCTCTCACTCAATCCCCCCTCCCTCTCACTCAATCCCCCCTCCCTCTCACTCAATCCCCCCTCTCTCTCACTCAATCCCCACTCCCTCTCACTCAATCCCCCCTCCCTCTCACTCAATCCCCACTCCCTCTCACTCAATCCCCACTCCCTCTCACTCAATCCCCCCTCCCTCTCACTCAATCTCCCCTCCCTCACTCAATCCCCACTCCCTCTCTCTCAATCACACACATACTATTAGGAAGTTTACCTGGTCTGGGGGGGGGGGGGGTTAAGACCACTCGAGTCCCAGCGGTGCCATTGTGGGAAGGTGCACTTCTGCAGAGCTCGATTGGCCACACTGGGAAGTGTTGCACCCAACCTCCGGCGCTGAACGGAGAGACAGGCAGGGCAGGAAAAGGCTCTGCAGCAAGCAGAGGCGCCAGCACCTAGACCTGGAAGTTGGGCCTGAGCTATGGCCACCACTGGGCTCATCTTCCAGCGTCAGAAGTTTAGCGGAACGGTGGCTATGCCACACATTTGCCACTGTGTGGCTCTGTTCCGTGATCTGCATCTTTCTGCTGTACATCTTTCACTTGTTGTAATATCATTAATGGCTTTGTCATTTGGCCACATGAGGAGGGGTTGTGAGAGTGTAATTTTAATATATAGTTTAGATTTGAGACTGTTTCTTTTGCAGTGATGTATACTGAAGTACTGTAAAAAGTATCTATTCTGTTATATAGTTTAGTTACATTGTATTTGCTTGCCATCTATGAAGCGTTAAAAGCTGTGTGAAATTACATTGTTGTCTAAGATAACTTGACTTTCCTGTACCATTAAATGACATCAAAGTGGGCAACATTGCAACTCCCTATTCTACTTTTTTCCCTTTTTACTTCAATAGCCAATGTTTAAAAAAATAAGAAAACAAGTTTTTTTTTGTTGAAGAATAGTGCAAAAGGGCAGACTTAACCACAAATAAAGGTCTGAGAGGCCTTGAGCTTTCTAAACTCTGGATAATACTTTACATGACTACATATTGGCTAGTGAATACAACACATTGTTTACTCAAAACAGTTCTAAAAAAAAAAAAGCTATAGGGAATCCAAAACAACACAATTTTATTGCCTTGATTTCATTTTCAAAGCACAATAAAGTAAATATAATAAACAGAATATTTCAGGCTTCCAGATGCCCCCTCCTCACCAGCTTCTCTCCCACATGCTAATAAAGGGGACGGAAGATCTGATTTATGAGAAGAGACAAGCTCATTTAGATTTTTTTTACATTAGAAAAGAGACATCTAAGAGGAGATATCATAACTATATACAAATATATTCGAGAAAAATACAAGGAGATTTCAAAGTAACTATTCATCTCTAGAGCTGTACAAACAACACAGGGTCATCCCTTAAGGTTGGAGGAAAAAAGATTTCACCAGCAACAAAGGAAAGGGTTCTTTACAGTAAGGGCAGTTAAAATGTGGAATTTATCACCGATGGAGACAGTGATGGCAGATACAATAGATATCTTCAAAAATAGGCTGGACATCCTTTCAGATAAGAAAGGTATACAGGGATATTACAAATAAACAAACATGGAAAGATGTTGATCCAGGGAGAAATCTAATTCTCATTATTTGGAGTCCAGAGGAATTTAATTTTCTCCTTATGAGATATCATTGGATGATGTTTCAAAGGGTTTTTTTTTTTTAAGTGAAGCTTCTTTGCTAGCGCCTACAGGGTTTTCATGGAAAAAAACCGTAACGCGGGTGATGTCACACTCCTAATGGGCGCGTGCCAGTCGCGCTCGTGCATGTGCACAGAACAACCATTTCAGGCTGCCCGGAGGTTAAAAACACTGTCGGGTCTTGCTGCACATGCGGAGTGGTGACCGGACTCGGGAGACAGAAGCACAAAAACACAGGCAGACACACAGACACACAGACATTCAGAGGCAGACACACACACACAGGCACCAGCGATACACACACACACAGAATGTTAGTATAAATATATAAGTGCAAATAGTTAAAACAGAGGTGTGTGCCGAGCACGCGCGTTCTAAGTCAAACTTCTTTGCGTTTTCCCATTGACATTGTGTTTTGAATGTTAATTATAATCAATATTTGTGACAAAACAGTGACCAAAGACAAAGAAGTTTCACTTAAAATGTGCGTGCTCAGTACACACTTTTTGTTTTGCCTTCTTGTAACGAGTGCTCACCACAAACAAGACGGGACAACAAGGCTGAGGAGGGAATGTTGGTAACCACCGACCTACAACTGGGCAGCCACGTCCGGAGTGCAGAGTAGTAGCCTTGTAGCAGGGTCAGGGTAGGAGAAACCAGAATGGTCGAGGTGGTCTAGGATTGGAGAGATCGGATAGTCGTTATGCGGTGCCGGGGTATAGAGGGTAGAAGTCCAATGCACGTCGAGGTCAAGGATCAGAGAAGCGGATGTCCAGATACAAGCCGAGGTCAAAACAGGAACAGGATAAGCAAGACAAGACAGCAACAGGGCAGCAAGGTGTTTGAGGCAAACACTAGTACACAAACAGAGGTTTATGCTCATCCACTTTGCAGCAGGGCTGACTGAGCATTTAAAGGACAGGCAGCCAATGGTAGGGCAGCACACAGCTGCAGGGTAATGAACAAGAACCGCCCCATGACATATTCAGTCCACTGGTAAACAGGGGTGGGAGAAGTGCAGGTGTGGAATATATGAAGAGAATCTTCAATGGAGTCTCATGGAAGGACAAACAAAGGGTGGTTTATTGGCTCTTGACCCTTATCATCCTATCCCTTTGAATGGTGTCCTTATCAGACTCTGCCTCCTAGCTCTCCGAGCTCTATTGCCTGTCCAGGCTCTCCCCCTTCTCTCACGCTGTTCTGTGACGTCACCGGCACACCACGTGACCAGTGGGTCTGTGTGTGCGGCGTCGGTAATTCTCCCAGCAGCGTGGAGTTGCAGTTCTACCTTGTGGCACCTCTCACTAACCTTGTGGGTCTGCGTGTGTGGCAGCAGTGGTCGTCCCGCCAGTGTGGAGTCTTGGAGGTCGTGTTCTTCCACTCTTTTGCAGAGGTTCCTTGTCTGACTTCAAGGACAGCTTTTCTATGGGCTTTAACATTTCAGCCTTGCTGTAAGTAGGATTCTAATTTTACTCCTACCGGATGATATAGCTTTACTAGCGTCTTTAGCCCAACGGACATTTGTTTGTTGTTTTAATATTTTTTATTTAATTGCATATTAAATTTGTAATTATCCTTTTGTCAATCTTTTCAGTGTTTTGTTTTTAGTTTTTTTTGTTTTGTTATTGGAGTTGCACTATGATCTTTCTTTTTTGTCTTTTTTGTCTTTGTTTGTCCTTCAATGAGACTCCATTGAAGATTCCCCTCAGGATTGCTTGCCATCCATATTGGACTTTATATTTGGTCAGATTTATTCATTTTCACCTTGGAGGCGCCGGTTCTTTGTATTCATTGTTTCAATTGGTCTGTGTTAACCCTATTTTGCCTAAGCAGCCCCTACTTTAAGTTTAAAGTTTATTATGTTAATCACTGTTACTCATATTGTCACTGTTTTATATTAGTAGCATTAGCGCTGATCATACTGCTCTTCCCCTTTATCTAGGTGTGGAATATATGCTGATGCTCTTAACCTCATGTGCCAAAGGTAGGCGCGGCACCTGCACGTAGCTTGCATGCGGTGCGCCTCACCCGTGACATCACGAGGGCGAAGTCTGAGTGAGGTCCGTGTGGTGTCACCAGCCTGGCAGGGCGGCGCTCGTTAGGTGCTTCATCACACGACACATCACGGGGCGGAGCCTAAGCGTGGGGTGTGCGGTGTCCCTCAGCCTGGTATTGCAACATTCGTCACCGTCCCGTCACAGGGTGTGTCATGGGGGAGGGACCGACGGACAATCCTCACACTTCTGGATCAAAATAATATAAGTACAAACATAGGCTATGTATCAGTCATCTACATTTAGCTTAGGTTAAACTTGATGGACATATGTATTTTTTTTAACCTCATCTACTATGTAACTATGCTTCCCCCTCTCCAAGTTCTCCATCACATGTTTCCCTCCTCACCAGCTTCTCCATCACATACTCCCTTCCTCACCAGTTTATCCCCTACATACTCTCTCCTCACCTACATCTCCTTCCCATGTCTCTCTTCCCTACATGCCCTTTCTCTCACCCTTCCCCCTTTCCTATCACTTCCCCCTACCTCACTCTTCACCCTCCTTTCTCTCTTCCCCTCCTCACTCACTCTATCTCCTTCTCTGTCCCCCTTCTCTCACGCTCCCCTCCTCTCTAATTCTTTTTACCTTCTCTCTCACTCTTTCCCCTGCTCTTTGCGCTCCTTGTCTCTCACTTTCCCCATTCTCTCTCTCCCCCTTTTCTGTTTCTCCCCCTTCCTCTCACTCTCTCCCTTCTTTCTCTCACAATCCACCATTCTCTCTCTCACTCTTCCCCCTTCACTCTCACTTTCCCTCTTCACTCCCACTCACTCTCCTCCCCTCTCACTCGGACCACCAGAGCGAGCCCCCATATGGCACGGGATAGGGCACTGAAACTCTGCACCCACGATCCCCATGTAGAGGGGAGGGGGGGGGGCAAAGTGGCTGTAGGACTGCTGAAACGCGGTTCTGGCTGTGAAAATACGTGCAGGAACAGTGTTCCTGCTCCACTATCACTGCGTCAAATAATCTGATTTTATATAAGAGAAGCAAGGGAGTGCAACTAGGAAAGGCAAAGGGATAGGCTGTTTGTTTTTCATGCTGATACAAAGTTGTACTGTTTAAAGCCACGGCTAAATAAAAGCCAATGTTTATTTTCTCTCAAATATGTCTCCCTGGTTAAACCTCTGCACTTTTCCCCTATATATGCTGTCAGGTGTTAGGATGAGTGCTGGCCCTTGAATTTCAAAGGGGCCCGGGAGACCCTATGTGAAAATTGTTGTACTTTTGTTTGCCTACAGTTCCTGCAACAGCTTGGGCAACAAAAGCAAGAACATAAGAACAACGTGCAGAAGTGACCAGAATTAAAGGGCTACACATCCTGGCCGAAAAGGGGGGGTGGTGACAGACCATGATCCACGCAAGGTATTGACTCTGTGACCAAAATCTACCCCCCCACCCACGTGTGTGATAAAAAGGTATACAAACATGGCTTTTTAAAATGGCCGGTCAGAAAAATAGAAAGTCTGGGAAAGCTACGAAGTCTACAAGTGAAGTCTGCCCATCTGTAGTACTACAAGCTGGGGTTCTAGCATATACAGTGAAAATCACTGCAATACCTGAGAGGTCAGGGGAAGAGTACACCTAATACCGCCAAAATGGAGGGCAAAATGTGGTGTTCCTGTAATGAAGTGTCCCTTCCCGTCCTACAAGGATACGGATGAAGATGAGAAGAGCTCTTTCAGAAAGAGGTTCAGGTCTCAGTGCAGAGCTGAATGTCTCTCGCCAGGACAGACTTGGACATCTTCCAGAATAAGGTTCACACTCTCCGCATGGAGCTTGATTCCTCACACCAGGAGATCAGCAGTTGCTGCACGAACTGGAGATCTCTAAAAATGAATTTCAGTGTCTCAAGGCAGAGCTATGTCTCTCAAAAACATGTCCGCAGTCTTAGTACGGATCTTGAAATCTCTTAGAAGGTGCTTCATGCACTCACCTAGAGCTAGAAGTCTCACGCCAGGAAGCCGGGAGTCTCAACTCAGAAGTGTGTAAATGGAAGGAGGACTACAAGAAGGTCCTGAGGGTTATAGAGACTGTGAACAGAAAGAATAGAAATCTGACAGAGGATGCATCATATCTGGCCGATCAAGCCAGTAAAGGAGAAGAGAAGCTTCACAAAGAAGTTAAGGAGAAGCAACAACTCCAACGAGGAAAGTTTTAAGTACAGTTAGCACTGGAAGAAGCAGAGGGCGCTCTTCATCAGGAGTAGAGCAGATACCTGTGTCTGCAATTGGAACTCTTTCAGATCAGAGCACACGCAGAAAGAAGTGAAATACGGCCGAGCTTTCATCCAAGGAAAATTGGAGAAAGATAGGTACAGCTGCAGCGGCCGTTATTCTAAAACTTCGCCTGGTGCACCGCTCGGAATACCCCTGTCATGGTGTATGATGTTTTTCAACCGTACCGCCTTAAGATGCGAGTGCGGCGAGTGCAGAAAATGGCATTTTAGAATTCTGGTTTTGAAACACCTTCAATTGACACAGTAGCACAGTAGCACAGTACTGTACACATTGCAATTAATTCATTTCATTGCAAACGAAGAAACAGAATCCATGAAATTCAACAAAGCAATCGCAATAAGCGCGGGTGCCTGGGGCGATTGGCCGCGTTCATGCTGCGTGGAGTACAGCAGAGCACACGAAATCGGCGCGGTGAAGTTTTAGAATAATGGCCGCTGCAGCTGTACTTGCAAAAACGCTCTGCGATGCTCACCATACAGGCTGCTTACAGTGGAATTACAACTCGCCAGCTTTATCGCCAAAACAAAGCAATATGCCTTCTCCAGTAAATGTGGAGAATGCAAGGGCAAAGGAAGAAGTATGAACATTTGAAACAAATTGAAATTGTGGTTCAGTCAAATGTTATGAAGAGTCTGCTCCAAAAATGCTACAAGTAAATGATGGAAGCTGCTTATGTGATTCAGTCCAGATACTGCACCGACACACTTTATTCGAGCAAATACCCAGTATGTACCTGGCAGATACCTGGAATGCGCCGCTTCTCACCTCTGACAAGCCCCGTTGCGTTTGCCATCCCAGCCTGGGTTCATGCCTGGCTGACGGGCGGCTGATCTGTTAAATGATAATGATTAGGATTTAATAGGCTGCAATGCTTCGCGTGTCTACCAGATGGCATAAATTCATGAATTGTAATGCAGTAAATATATATATACTGTGCAGTATTGCAGCCAGCGGGAATAAAATGCTTCAATCCCTGCCTGGAAAATACCTCAATGCACTCGGGCAGGAAACAGTCACAAACCTCAATACACCCGGGTATACCCGAATTCGTGGGACTAGCCGAGCTCGAATAAAGTGTGTCGCCAGTGTATAGGTCCTACGTCACAACCAAGCAACCTGTGCATTGCTATAAGCACATCCACAATACCATCTCAGTGCTACAACTGGCGGTCAATTAACGCCAGGGCGAAAGAACCAAATTCGGTCTGAGGCAGACAATACAAATTCAGTCCTGTTATCATACCCACGGGGCCCAGACCAGTTTCCTCACGATGAAACTAGCCGCTATAAAGATTCAGTCTTTGGCTAGATTAAAACAGAACTGTGTCGGTGATCACTCCCCTAAAGGTGCAACGATGCTTGCCCACTCGTCTTTGCAAAGGGAAAATGCCCCAGATGATAAGTCTACCGACAACCAAACAGAGATGCCACTGGGGTCAAAACTCTGCACACATTGAACCACACGCGATCATTGATACTGAACCAGATGCAAGTGGTCATCCTAGTCTCAGGGCAGAAAAGATCACGTGAAGCAGGAGATAACTTGGTGCCAAGCAATTAAAAGAAGAATTGGTAAAGTGGAAAAAGGAGCTTGAGCCAGGAGTCCTCTACAGAGGCGAGGAAGCTAAGCACATCATGGAAAGGGCTTGTGCTTGGAAAAAGTCCTCCACAAGTGACTAAAGTGCACTGAATACAAGCACATATGGAAAGTGACACCATACACAAGGATTGCGTAATGGGTGTCCTCTTCAACCAATGCCACATATCGGGCACATGAACTGCTATAAAATTGTCAACCTTCGCTGGTTCATCTCAGGAGTGCCAGAGGGTGACCCAAATGTAAACCCCAAAAATATAGCTCTGAGTGAAGGGCACCTGGGCAAAGGACTCCAGTTCCTGCGTGACTCAGGGTTCTGTTCCTCCAACCATTCTCATTTTGAGCTGCAGTCACATCGAGAGAGAGTGGAAAGATGGGCTTCAGCCGTGGCTAGCCCGAGCTACCCACAAATAGGGGAGGTATGTGACAGGGCCATTCCCCGATTTAAAAAGACAGTATACTTAAAGCCTGTCTGTAGATGAGTCCAGTATGGCGCTAGTTAATTCAGCTAGAGTCATTTAGCCAGTCTACACCTGACTCATCACGTAGGTTTAAAGGTGTGCTGCACAAACTGCATGAGGCTCTCTAGCACTGAAGGTTCTCTAGCATAGGATTGTGCAGCCATAGAGGTAACAGGGAGCCAGACCCTCTTTTCCAGAACACAACTGACCCTGGAACACACCAGAGGGTACACCCAATGGACAAAACCCCAGACCCGGGCTGATGTAAAGAGCTGCTGCTTACAGGTACCTCTTTGGACTGTGGTCAGAGGTTGGCAAGAGGACTATTCTCCTAGTCCTGCAGATAGGGACTGGGAAGTATGAGTTAGCCCCTACAAAGGGATTGGCTGTTTGTTTGTTTTGCATGCTGATATAAAATTGTACTGTGTAAAGTCGCAGGCTAAATAAAAGTCAATGTTTATTTCCACTTAAATATGTCTCCCTGGTAATAAATCTATACTTGTCTCCTACACCCCCCTTCCACTCTCTGATCATCTCCTATCATTCCCAACCAATTATTCCTCTCACCCCCCTACTACTTGTTCTAGTCGCTACTCTCGAGACCTTCGCTCTATTGACCCTTCTGCTCTGACGTCTACCCTAAACTCTAACCTCTCTTCTCTCTCGCTTTCCTCTGAACCTGACAATATTTTCAACTCTTGCAACTCTATCCTCTCCTCTTCTCTTGATCTATATGTCCCTTCTAGGCTCCAGCATCAGTGTCCCTCTAGCCCACGGTGTTGGATAAATTCACAAGATATAAAGATATAAATACAAGCACGCGCCCTTTGCACTTGCACTCACTCCTCTGAAAACCTATGGAGGACATTTCACACTCATGCTCAGTTTCTACACTATAAATTTCTCCTCCTGTTTTAACTCTGCCCTTTCTAAGGCCTAACAACACTCCTTTTCCTCACTCATGAACACTCACAAATCCAATCCATTAAATTTTTCTCTGTATTTGACTCCCTCCTCTGAACTTATCCTCCCACTTCCCCTTTTTTCTTCACTTCTCTTCAAGCTTTTGCCAACTACTTTAAAGACAAGGTGGAGGCTATGCACAAGGAGGTTCCTTCTGTCCCTTTCCTCTCCGCTTCTTCTTAAATCTCCTTCTTCCCCTCTTGACTCCTTTTCTCCAATTGCAGAGATGGAAGTTTCAAGGCTGATCTTCTCTTCTACCTCTACCACATGCCCTCTTGATCATATTCCCTCACACCTTATCAGAACTCTTACTTCTGTTTTAGTTCCCCCTCTCAAACACATCTTCAATTCCTCGTTGGCCTTTAGCACCTATTCTCAAAATCAACCTAGACTCTATGTGCCTTACTAACGACCACATTGTATCCCTCCTGTTATTTGCCTCCAAATTGCTAGAATGTCTAATTTTCTTCCGTAGGATCAACTTTCTTCATTCCCATGCCCTCTTGGACCCCTTACAATCTGACTTTCATTCAGCTCACTCAGAGAATTTGCTTATTAAATTGACCGTTGATCTACATGAAGCAAACACCCAAGGTCACTTTTCCCTACTAATTCTACTCAATCTCTTGGCTGATTTTGACACTGCCGGTCACTCTTCTTCATATTCTAAACTCTCTTTCTATGCTAGACAAAGCTCTATCCTGGTTCTCATCACACCTCTCAGATTGCACATTCTCTGTTGCTAACATGTCTGTCTTCTGTTAGTGTAACTCATCGCTCTTTTCAGGAACCTCTTCTTTCTCTTTCTACACAGTATCATTTGGTAACCTCATCAACTCTTTTGGCCTTAGGTATCATCTTTACGCAGATAATATGCAGATATATCTATCCACCCTTTCCCTCACTCCTGCAATCGAGGCCGAAGTCTCAGATTGTCTCCTGGCTATATCCTTGCGGATGGTGCACTGCCACCTTATACTTAATATGTCTAAAATTGAGCTCCTCATATTTCCCTCTAAATCTGGCCTAATATCCCCTTTCTCCATCACAGTGAACGTTACTACCTTCTAGCCTGTCGCCAACGCCCGTTGTCTAGGAGTAACATTTGACTCTTCCCATTCGTTCTCCATTCACATTCCCAGCATGGCTAAAATTCCTAATATTCCTCCGTAATATTGCCAAGATTCGCCCTTTCCTCTGTCAATCTACTGCTAAAACTCTAATGCATGCCCTTATCCTTACCCTTCTGGATTATTGTAACATGCTGCTAGCAGGCCACCCTGCCTCACAACTTTCCCCTTTGCAATCTATCCAAAATTCGGCTGCTAGAATAATTTCACTTTCTCCCAAAATAGTTTCTGCTCATCTCGAATTTCGAATCACCTACAATTTTCTCCTCCTTACCTTTAAAGCTCTCTACTCATCTGCTCTTTCCTACATATCAGCTTTGATCTGTCGTTATACATCTGCTCGTCTCCTGCGCTCTACCCATAACTGTCTCCTCTCTGCCCCTTTCACCATGACTGCTCTTTCTCACTGTAAACCCTTTTCTCTCACCAACCCCTTACCTGTAAAACTCTCTCACACTCGGAATACCCCAAGCACGGTCTCTCCCCATCTTTAAGGCAAACCTATTTTAAACGCACCTCTTAAATGAAGGATTTCAGTAGTCTGGGCTTGTGGTAACTATCCCATACCCACAGTCGCTCCTACCAACTTTTGTGGCCAAGCACTGCCATCTTCAGCACTTACTCACCTGCTGTCTCTGCAAGTCTCCTAACATACTACTTAGATTGTAAGCTCTCTGGGGCAGGGATTTACTTTCCTTTTGTCTGGCTTTGTTGCACTTATTGTATTATAATTCCCTGTACTGTTTTATTTGTACTCTTTTGTAAAGCGCCGGGTACACGGTGGGAGCAATACATATACACAGATATACATACTGTGACAAACGCCCCTCTTTTGTAGCGCTGAGCAATACATATACACAGATATACATACTGTGACAAACGCCCCTCTTTTGTAGCGCTGACGTCTGTCTGGGTTCTTCCCGACACAGTCTTCTAGGGTTATTTATACAACAAACAGGAACATGCAAAGTATTACGTTGCTTAACTCAGGCTTCTGCCTGCTTTATTTTCATCCAAGTAAGGTACTGCAGCTTTAACATGTGTAGGCAGAAGGCACCCAGATATTTAACCTTCAGCGGTTTACTCATATCAGTGTTATAGCATTTCACACAGTGTCACTTTTCAGAACCAAACCAAATCAAATAAACCAAATCCTATCCCATTCAGGGATCTAACTACACATCAGAATCAGCCTCTAACTGCTGTTTGGCCAACTAACCTGGTTCCCCAGTTTAAAACAATGCCCTCTCATTTAGGGTCACAAGATAAAGCATAGTCTTTTAGATACAGCAATAAAGATTTGTTTGTCTTATCTGTTCGTGGTGGGAACTCGGTCCCAAGTGTCCAGGCAAATCCTCTGGTACTGTGATACTTGAAGGGGCCGTCCACCCCTAACTGGATTCCGGGGAGCAGCGACACCCCCAGCCTCTAAGGAGAGAGACTGAAAAGCAAACCTCTCTGCTCTAAATACCTGTTCTTTTGATTAGGAGAGCAGGTGAGGGAGAACTAGACCCATTGTAATCTGTGGTCTGGATTTTCCATCCACCAGCCTGAGTATATGTGAAGCTGTGGAATGGATCATTAACTATTCCTGCACTTTCTGACCTAAATTGGGGCAGAAAGCTGCCTAACATCTTTGGACTATGTCACAATACATACTGACCAACAAGTGGCAAAAACTGTTTTAAATGTAGTTCAACTGAAACATTTTTTTAACCAAATGCTCAGGACATAAAAATTATTTTGAATGTCAAAATCTACAACCAGTGTCTTGGACTTACGGTACTTCTCTGGCAACAAAAAGTTTGGCTATCTAAAATCATAATATGTTCCCTTACTTTATTCCTCTGCTAATGTTATATACTTGGTGACCTGGCAGTGGTTAGCAGAATCAGTGAGGGTCCTCACCAGATTATCGTCCTTTGAACACACCCATTATCTTCCTATCTTACTGACTCAGAGACCCTTGTAGGAAAGGCTTACATTCAGTGGCAGATTTCCCATTAGGCCCGATAAGCCTGGCCTAGGGCAGCAAATTTTTGGGGCAGCATACAAAGGCCTCAATCTCTTCCCCACTGATTACCAGGAGAGAGCGTGGGGCCTCTGTAAAGGTTTGTTTCCTTCTCCTTCGTCCCGCAGCATCACGGCATCAAATAATGCTGCAACGTCACATGGTGACACGTTGCATGACAACGTAACATCACATGGTGTCACATTGTCATGGAAATGTCAGGAGAGATGAACCTCAGCAATATGAGAGAAAAGTATCCATAGCACAGATCAATAAAATAAAAAATGTTTACATTAAGAGTAAAAAAAACACACACACTTACAATAATGCAAAGATAAAAAAGCATGTAATACTTTCATGTGTGTTGGTAGATGCCGCTAGATACTGCCGCTCACCACATCCGCCTTCGTTCGGACGCCCCGTCACTCTTGGGAACCCTCCACGGCCCGGAGCCTCCCCGCTGATGGTTTTTGCGGTCTCTGCTCCGTTGCGTCCTCGGGTTATCTCGTCACTTCTGGTATCGCTTCCGTGGCTTGCAGGCACTTTGGAGAACGTCTACCTGGTGCTCTGTAGTAGCTGGGTATTCTCACTCAACGCTATTGGATTGAGGGAAGGGAATTGTAATATTAAATGATCAGGAATATAATTTTCTATATAAAAACAATCCGAAATTTCCGGTGTTCTATTTCCTTCCTAAGGTGCATAAGAGTGTAGTCAATCCCCCAGGCAGACCAATAGTCTCGGGGATTGACTCACTTACGGCCAACCTATCACAATATATTGACACGTTCCTTCAGAAGTATGTAATAAACCAAAAAGCTTATCTAAGAGACACAACTGACATTTTGAATGTTCTGAATAAGATTAAATGGGAAGAGAATGACATAATGGCTACGTGTGACGTCACGTCATTCTAGAGCAGAGACCGCACACACCATCAGCAGGGAGAATCCGGGCCTTGGAGGGTTCCCAAGAGTGACGGGGCGTCCGACCGAAGGCGAATGTGGTGAGTGGCAGTTTCTAGCAGCGTCTACCAACACACGATAGTGTTACGTGCCTTTTTATCTTTGCATTATTGTAAGTGTGTTTTTTTACTCTCTCAATATAAACATTTATTACCTTATTGATCTGTGCTATGGATACCTTTCTCGCATATTGATGCGGTTTATCTCTCCTGACACTCCTGTCTGATGATACTTCTGTCTGATGCATTACTTGACCTGGTACAAAAGAACCGTTTGCCACAGTTGCTCTATTACATCTTGTGATTAGGTTGCACATACGAACCAATAATCAGGCTGATAAAAACTCAATTTTGCACTATCATTTGTACTTAGATTTTTTTAATGTTTTTTTTCCCCCTATATACACCCCCTGGATTGTGAAAATACAGTTCAACTTCTTGGGACCAGTGAAGACAGGCCCTACCAGAGGGTTTGAGCAGGGAGTTACAACTTTATATTGCACTGAACTTATATTTTGTATGCACACTTGTTTTCACAATATTTTTATTGTATTCATTTTCTACCACTTTAAGAATAGTGAGCACTTTTTGTGTTAAGCGCCTTTTAGATCACTTTTCCTTACTTACTTTGTCATGGAAACACATCGTCACGTGATGCCATGATGCTGCAGGAGAAGGTGGACCAGGTTAAGTGCCAATGTGCGGCAAAACTTTAAATCCGACACTGCTTACATTACATGACAAGCCTGTGCTACAAAGACAAGGAGATAACATGAGTCCAGAGGCATCTGCTTTATACCATATCTCTGAGAGACCCATTTCTTACAATTCCATTGTGGATACTGCAGAATAGCAAATGAAATGGAAAATGGAATAAATTGGAAAGTTAACCACAATTTTCCTACTCATAATTGAATAGCTTTAATTAGATGTAAATTGGCCATGGTATTGCAGACTCCACACAACTCAAGATTTCCATATGATGTAGTGTGATACAGTTTAAATATCTGTGCTATGTGCAGGATTCCATCATTTTACTGCAGCTAAAATAGAGCAGGCTGATGGGTTGTGCTGTAATTCATAAGGGAAATGGTAATCCCACGGAGTGTAATTAACAAAACCTTGGAGTATAGCCAGGGTGTAAGGGAACTAGCAGCCAGCACTATGGTGGTCATTTATCAAAATGTTCCTGCTGCAAAACCTGTGCAAAAACACTGCACCAGATTAATCAAACAAAAAACAAACCATTGGTTACAACAGGAAAGTTTTTATTTATTCTATTTGAGGTTTTGCGACCATCCGACTTTGATAAATGTCCCCGTTGCTTTTATTTATAGGGCAAATACTATAGACCTATTTGGCTAATGTACAAATGCTAAAAAGTAGCGCGAATGCCCCGCAATTTATTTATTAATGCCTCCCGGCTGCAAAACTGGGGCATATAAAAGTGAATAAAATACAGTAGTGCCAGATTTCTGAATGAATAAAATGTCATAAAAACAATGTTTGTTTTTTTCGCTCTATTAAAATCAGGTTAGGTTTCCTTGCACCAATTTTGCAAACGGACGACTGATAACTGACCCCCCCTTCAAAAATCCTATCCAATTACTTGAAATGTTGCTTCAGTTTCCAAGTACTATTAATAAAGGTTTTCTTGTCGTCATTTAGATGTTGTGCTCTGTGCCAGCAGCTTTTTTCATTGACAAAAGAGGGTGTTTATGGAAATGTATTGGTGGAATATTAGGTTATCTACAAAGCAACGTAAACTTCTCATGTTGCTTTATTCACGCTTAAGTTGGGAAATAATTACCTAAAATCGTTGTAAACTTCTCAAGAAAAAACAGTGGCCTCTAACACTTCTCTGTAGCATTACTAACTGACCGCCAAAGTGTATAGATAATCACAAAATGCTGCGTTATCCAGGTAAGCAAGAAGGAAATGTGTTTTTACATAATGTTTTTTTATTTTTCAAGAGAAGTCAGACATTCCATTTTTACACGACATTAAAAAATAATGATACATAGACAATCTTAGAAGATCTTACATTAAGATATCATACATACATGACCTAACATTACATGACAAAACTTGATGAAAAATAGACACGTAAATGCATAGCAATATTCTTTCGAGTTTAACAGTATACTGTAGAACTCTCAACAATTAAAATTTTGCACTTTATATATATATATTTTTTTTCATTACATTATCTGTTTGCTTTCTGTTTCTGTTATTGAATTATCCTCTTCAAGATAACCCATTCCATACCTTTGGAAATGTTTATTATTTTTTTCCTTTTTTTCCCAAATAGGTTTCCCATTTTTGAGCTCTTTTCTGTATCTGAATATGTGTCTCTTTTATCAAAATGCATTAACATCAATAGTTCTCTTTTTGTCTCTGATAATTTCGGTACCGTTTTTGAAATCAATCTCTTAAAATACACTTTTTGCCAATAGTAGTTATTATTATTATCAATTTTGGAACTTGACTTTTTTGTTTCTCACCTATGATTTCGAAGTTTTCCAATAATAATCCTTCTGGCTTCATTGTTAAATCAAGTTTGAAAACATTTTGTATAAATTGTACCATTTTATTCCAGAAATGTTTTATTTTCCTACATTCCCAGAAGCCGTGTTTTAGGGCTGCTTTTTCTAAGCCACATTTTGGGCATATTCCCAGGTCCTCTTTACAGGCAAATATTCTTTACCAGGGTGAAATATAGGCCCTATCTAACACTTTGATATTTGTTTCCTGCATTCACTCCACTTCGGGTTTTTAAATTTGCTTCCTGATTTTCAAAGATATTATAAAAAGTGGGTATCTCTGGGAAATGTTTCTTCCAAATTTGATTTGTATTTCCCCAAATGTTCTCTGCATTGACTATCGGGCCGTGATTATAGTGAGCTCGAGGGCGCGCGAAGAACTGACATCACAGGTGTGAGGCCGCCCATAATGCGCGCGGCCGTGTGAGCGATAAATAGCGACCGTGCGGCCGAATTTTTTCGCACAGCAGCCGCAACACATGAGCAATTCAGCCAATGAGGGCGAACCAGCCTGGTGACACCTCCGCCACGACTCCATTTATAGTGCACACATCACTCAGGCGTCAGGGACGCGCAACGCCATGCCCTCCGTCGCGTGTGTGCGCCCCCTATAATCCATGCCTTAGAATTGGATTATATAAAATGTATTGCTTTCATTTTATTGAGTTCATCAAATGTATAGCTGAATCTATTGTATTTTTACCCCAACAATTTTTGTTTGTGTATCACCTCGTACGTGAAGCAGATAAGGGTGGAGGTATTATACTCCAAGACAGAGTAGATTACTGCAAAGAAGCTGTGAGATTATTGTCTGACCCGTTGTCCTATTGTAAATTACCCAAAGACCCTACAGCTGAATTTCAACTAGATCTTAGTGCACACTTGGAATCTGCTTTCAAATCTAGTGTTCTTACAAAACAAGAGTTTGAATTTTTAAGCTGCACGGCTCCCACCATCCCTATCATGTATCATTTGCCTAAGATTCACAAATCACTTACTAATCCACCTGGGCGACCTATTATTTCAGGGATTAACTCTCTAACTGTCAATCTTTCTTCTTATGTAGACTCTTTTCTTCAACCTTTAGTTCCACTGTTACCATCACATTTACTTGACACTTCTTCTCTTCTCACCATTCTTGCAGATTTCACCTGGAAATCTTCTTATCACTTAGCTACTCTTGATGTCCAATCACTTTACACTTCTATTCCGCACAAAGGGGGTTTAGATGCTATTGATTACTTTTTGGCCCTACACGGCACGTTACCTTTTCTCCAACGCAGATTTATTCACAATTCAATCGAATTTATTTTGAAACACAATTATTTTCTTTTTGAACACGAGTTTTATTTACAATTGTGTGGCACTGCTATGGGGACACGTTTTGCACCATCTTTTGCGAATTTATACATGGGATGGTGGGAATCGTCTAATATATGGGGCATCGATGTATCTGCGCCGCAGTTGATTATGTGGCGCAGATATATCGATGATGTGATTGTTATCTGGGACGGTGACAGCACTTCGTTTGATAGCTTCGTTGCGAGGTTGAATGATAACCAGTTCAATCTCATTTTTACCAGCGAACTAAGTCCAACTGAAATTATTTTCTTGGACTTGGAAATCTATATTAATAATAACAAGTTAAACACAAAAACACATTTTAAAAACACCAATGTGAACTCCTTTCTGCATCCAGAGAGTGGACATGAAAGGAGATGCATCAATAACATCCCATACAGCCAGTTTTTACGCATTAGGCGTAACTGTGCTGATATAGAAACGTTCAAGGTACAATCCCAGATACTTTTTGAACGTTTTATTCAAAAGGGCTACGATATTCCTATTATTGATAGAGCCTACAAAAGAGCACTGAACATTAATAGGAAAAAACTGATTCAATCAAAAAACATTAAATGTAACATAAAACAAATACCTGTTACCAATGGTAATATATCTATTCTACCATTGGAAAACTCTGTTACCAATGATTCTATCATTACATTGCCCATTTTAGAACCGAGTGAAACAGACCCTAAAGGTGATAAAAATAGAAATGAGAGAAAAACACCATATTTTGTAACTAAATTTAATAGTTCTCACAGGAAAATTAAACATATCTTGAACAAATATTGGTACATTCTGCAGATGGATCCCATCTTGGCAAAGACTTTACCTAAAAGACCACCGATTGTGTTTACGAAATCCAACAACTTGAAAACTATCTTAGCCCCAAGTCTCCTTAAAGGTAGTGATCCCATTAAAAAGAAAGACCTTAGGGAGTTGTTGGGTTTAAAAGGTAACCACAAATGCAATAGATGTAAAATCTGTCCTAGAATGCTAACACAGGATCACTTCAAATCCAAAGTGACAGATTTTAAGAATGAAATTAAGAACTACATCGATTGCTTAACCACATATGTTATTTACATCCTGCAATGTGGATGTGGATTACAATATGTAGGCCGTACCAAACGTCACCTTAAAATACGAGTGATGGAGCACCTTAGAAATATTGTTAATATCCCCAAATTATTGGCCTCTAACAAACCACTTACACACCTTCTGTTACACTTTAAGGATGTTCATCAGTGTAGTACCACAGGGGTCAAATATATGGGCATTGAACATATAACAACAAATGTACGGGCTGGTAACATAGATCTACAAATTGCAAGAAGGGAGCAGTTCTGGATTTTCACCCTCCAAACAAAATATCCGGGAGGTTTAAATGATTATGTGGAGCTAACACCCTTTTTGAGGTAATCACACTCAAATTGTGTTTTGAAACATTTAATGGTCTACTACAAGGTTCTGTTTCTCTTAGATATTTTATCTGATATTTTATCTGGTTTCCAGATATTCTCGTTTCCCATTTTACCCTTTTCTCCCCTCCCCCCCTCCCTCCCTCCCCCTTACCCATTTTTAACAATATTTTTTAACCCATTCTCTTCTTTTTTCCTGTTTATTTTTCACATATTCCAGTATTGTTTCCCCACGCTATTAACCACTCCCCCCTCCACCCCCTTTTTTCCCTGTATTTTTTCCCCCCCTTCCACCCTCCTCCCTTTCCCCCCCCCTCTACCCTCTTTTCCCCCTCTTCCCTTCCCCATGTTTTATATGTTATTTATATGTTTTGTTTATAGAATGTGATGCACTTTGTTATTTATGCTGTTCATATTATTATATATGTTTTATTATACTTGACTACATGGGACATCTGTTTTTGTCATCCTTTAAGGCTCATTTGTTTACACCTTTACATACATATTGAATATATATATATCAATTTGTAAGTGTATTATGTCTCTCTAGTGCATTCCATCACTGAGAACATATACAAAAGGGGAGGATTTTCAATTTAGACCGCCCCCTTGACAAACAAGCCTGATTGGCTGCGCAGTCATTGAGATTTAACCAATGACGATCCGCCTAAGACCTATAAAGGACCCCTAAACAGGTGCCCCAGATATTGCCTGAAGAAGTTTCTTTGGTAGACGAAACGCGTCGCGACTATTGTGGCTGGCTGGCTGGCTGTAATGTAAGCTACTGCTAGTACACACTCAAGTGTATCGTTTCTGATTGTTTCCGATCGTTTTTCAAACGTGACCAAAACGGACAAGCATCCTAAGGACACTTGCAGGGGGCTTCGATTCCTGCGCATGCGCGCTACGCTTCTCACCACGCTCATACACGTGGATGATAGGAAGCATAACAGAGACAGCCCCAGCGCGCGGGACTGACCTCTAAGGACTGTGATTGCCCCTGCATACCTTATGTGATGCCCCACCACTGCAGTCATCGTTACGATCGGGGATTATTAAAGATTTTATCCATGTAAGTGATTATTATTATTATTTATTGGTAATACATTTTATATCTCTCATCTTGGTGCGCTTTTGTGTTTATCTTTCCTGTTGGGTATCACCTCATTCACATAGTGTCTAGCTTGGAGATAGGAGAATAGGTGTGAGTTTGGTATATCAAATTGTTGTTTCATCTGATCAAACATCTTTGTTACTTGCCTCAGCTCATCCTGCATATCTTTAACCTGCATTATCCCTTTTTTCCCACATTTTAAATTGGTGATTCGGCTCACATTATGGGTTTCCCTGGAGAGGTATCTCGTATTAGTTGAATCTTTTTTCACTCTGCCCCACAGAAATTGTCATGCTCTGGCTGTATCTCTAAACATTATATTATCTTTTAGTTCTGCAGGAAGGGAGGTGTTTTTCACAAGTAAAAAATACGTTGTTGGACTATAGAAAGAGAGACCTGGGAAGAAATCTGGCAGGCAGCCTCAGAAACTTCCCTATGCACTACAATAAAGGAGAACATTTATAAAATCCTGTATTACTGGTATCTTACCCCAGCACGTTTAAACCAGATCTACCCTCTGGCATCAGATCTATGTTGGAGAGGCTGTGGTCATAGAGGGGACATGGTCCACATCTGGTGGTCATGTCCCGAAATTGTAAAGTACTGGACTAAAGTCCAAAATTTGATAAAAGAGGTCACTGACCTAGAATTACATATCGAACCACTGACCTTCCTACTGGCCAGGCCAATGCCTAACATTGTCCGACCAACTAGGAAATTAATCTCCTTTATTCTTACCGTGGCGAGAAGTGAGATTGCGGCCTCCTGGAAGAAAACAACCACACCAGCTACGAGAACGATAAAAAGGAGAATCAGTGAGGTAATGCTCATGGAGAGACTAACTGCTACCGTGAGACAAAACCTATTTGCATTCTTCAAGGTTTGGGAGCCTTGGATACTCCTTACGAGAAAAAGGCAGCCTGGCCCAACCTGATAGAAACCCACCCCCTCTCGAGAGGAACAAGGGATAGATGGAGCTAAAACTCTAGCCACCATCTGGGTCGAGACCCTGACAGCCAGGGTGGAGATCCACTCCACCCGCCTCCTCCCCACCCTCCCCCCTCCCCTCTCCACCCCCATCCCTCTCTGAAGGCATCTCCTTAATTCGACAATTTAGGTTGTCATTCTGTTTCCCCAAAAATGTTAAAATGTCTCTGAATTAGGCAATGTGGTTTGTTGTGCGTTTACTGTTGTATCAATGCCTAATAAAAACATTTGGGGAAAAAAAAAATCCGTTGTTGGGTCATTTGGGTAAAACAACTATTATTCCAAGGTACCATTTGTGTAACTCTAATTTTTTATTATCCATTCCCCAGCATATCGAAATAATGCTATTTTATTCAACAGTTTGATATTTGGGACAGACATAACTCCATAATGTTTAGATAAGTGACACTTGTCCAAATGAATCCTATGTTTTCTGTCATTCCATATGAATTTAGTGAACAGCCTATTCCTTCTATATACCTTTATATATTTATTGGGTATCATTAATGGGAACATTTGAATAGCATATATTAACTTTAGGAATATGATCGATGTAATGATCGTGCAACATCCCACAAAAACAATGCCTAGGCCTCTCCATGATTCCAGGAGTTTCTGTATTTTTGCTATGATCGGGGGGTAATTTAGTCTATAGATTTGCCCTGGATTTCATGCAACCCTGCATATTTTATACTTTTCTTTGCTACCTTAAAGACAAGATTTGGTATATATTGTGTCACTTGTCTGTTGTGATCATTCAGTTGTAATATTTCGGACTTATCAAAATTAATTTTATATATGTATGTATGTATATATGTATATATGAGAAAAACAAAACAGAGAGCGCACGCCCCATAGTGTGATACTGTAACATTTAATGTAGGGATGGATGGGTGGGGGGATTAGAAACACTCACAATGTACAAGATAAAAATAGGCAGTATGTGATTAATAATCACCACCAGGCAGGTCCCGAAACCGCAGCAGATATAGAGTCCACGAACAGCAGGAATCAGTCTCCCAAGCAGTACTGTTTCTCCGATTCACTCAAAATCCTCCAGATCAGTCTGGTATCAGAGTAGGCCTTCATATAATTCCATGTGCTCCTCGGCCGTAAAGGATACACACAACGTGATGACGTAGTGTCGCAAGGTACGTCCCTGACGCGTTTTGTCGCAACAAATGCAACTTTATCAAAGGGAATGTCCATGAACAAGAATGGCAATGTATATATAGTGGAGGGTCTCAAATTTGATTGGAAATGGTACTAAGTGATAGTACCTCCCCTAGAAACGAGTCATGGCTTAATAGAACTATAAATAAACCTGAATCAAATCAATTTGGGCTATTATTTAATTTGATTCTAGTATATATAAATGTTTATAAAAAACAGACTCTCCAGTAAAGATATACTGCCATAAAGTGCAATAACATAGATTCATACATTATACTGCTATAAATTAGTTAATAGTACACTGTGTGATAAAGAATAATAAAAAAATAAGATAAAATATATGTTACATAACAGTCTAAAAAATGCCTTAAATGTTACTCTAATTTTATATGGTGTAGTTTATATACACATTCACCAATTGTTTTGAAAAAACTTTAAAATTAAAAAAATTCTTATATGTTAGCATTTACATGATATGCAATCCAAAATATAATGAATTATATTCTAAAAACGATAATACAATCAAGAATACACAGGTGAAACTTATATCTAGCAAAGACAAATAATATATGAGAATTCATGAAAATTCATAAAAATTCATTTAGAATGTCCACTTATATCAATTATATTGACAATTATATTTTGAAGTTCAGAAGGAGGAAGGATTGGGAAAACTGTATGCACTAGGGAGTGGGGAAGGGATGGGATGGTGTGGAAGGGGTGGGGGTGAGTGGAAGGGAGGGGGGAGGGGGGGAGGGGGAGGGGGTGGAATGGGAACTTCCAGCAGTGGACAGGGAATAAAAAGAGGGGGTGGGGACAAGAGGAAAGCAGAGAGTACACCAAAGGAAAACATGCCCATAATGGGAATCTAGCTAAACCAAAGTGCTGGTGTCTATACACTCATTCAGACCACCGGGGGTGAGTGTCCCCAACCGGTGTATCCAAAAGGTCTCCCTTCTACAAAGTATTTTATAACGATCAGCCCCTGATTCACTAGGAGGAATGTGCTCAATACCCATAATTTTTAAGGATTCTGGATCCTTATTGTGTTTGCTAGTAAAATGTCTGGGTAAGCTATGGGTAATGACTCCATTAATCACATTCCTCCTGTGCTCCAGGAACCTGGTGCTGAGAGGTTGAGTGGTGCGACCTACATATTGGAGGCCGCATCCACATTGTACAAGATAAACGACAAATGCACTGAGGCAATTGATATTGCCCCTTACATTATATCGTTCATCCTTGTGAAGGGAGGCAAAGTGCACTGTAGTATTCAAATGTTTGCACGTGATGCAGCGACTTCTGCCACATCTGTGATTACAAGTGGGGTTCACCGAAGTGGCAGCTGTAGCTGCAATGGTAGATTTTAATTTGCTAGGAGCAATAATGTTTTTAATATTTTGGGCTTTCCTATATACAATTGGAATTTTCTCAGGAATAATGTTCCCCAAATGGGGATCATATTTTAAGATACTCCAATGTGCATTTAATATACCTTTGATGGATCTGTGGGATTGGTTAAAGGTGGTAATAAACCGTGACACCCCATCTACTGTTGATGATCCACCTCTTGGAGTATCATATATAATATTCTTATTTTTAATAGTACAATTCTTAAGTAGTGATTGCCTGCTAGATAGCTTCACCCTGTTGAAAGAGTCAGATATCAGGTCAGGGTTATAACCTTTCAGCAGAAACTTGTCACTCAACTCTTTGGATTGACAAGCAAAGTCACTATCCCTGGAACAGTTCCTTTTGAGATGATGAAACTGTCCCAGGGGACGCTCTTCAACCACTGTGCATGATGGTTACTAGAGGCATGAACGTAATTGTTCACTGCAACAGGCATGAAGTGTGTGGTGGTAATGATATTACCTTCTGGATCTGCAGTTAAAACCAGATCCAGAAATACCACCGAGGTGGAGCTGATATCAAAAGTGAATTTCAAGCCCATAGCATTGTGATTGAAGGAATCAAGAACAACCAGAAGTCAATGGCCTTGACCCCCCTGGAATGATCTATTGACGTGTATAATGATGACACGTTACATGTAGCCCATAGATAATTGGGCTTCCATTTGATCTCAGAGATCGAGTCGATGACATGCAGTGTATCCCTAATTTCTGAACTGAGCTTGGCTACAAAGGGTTGGAGATAATAATCAACATACTGGGATAGGCCGGACGTCATCGACTCGATCCCCGAGATAATAGGTCTCCCAGGGGGGTCCACCAGAGACTTGTGGACCTTGGGCAGGTGATAAAATATAGGAGTGCGGGGGTGATCAGAATAAAGAAATTTAAATTCAAGTTTTGTGAGAATACCCTCCTCCAAGGCTGAAAACAAATGCTGTTTTAGCAACACCTGATAACGTGATGTGGGATCATCTGGCAAAGGAATATAGGAGGCAGAGTCACCCAGCAGTCGTCCGGCCTCCAATAAATAGGCCGATCTATCCTGGATGACTATGCCCCCACCCTTGTCAGCCTGTCTGATAACAATGTCCCTGTTTTCCTTCAAATCACAAAGTGCCTCTAGTTCACCCCTAGATAGGTTTTTATTGAATCTAAATGGTTTGTTGCAGTGTCTCAAAATCTTTGAGTACCAAATGGTAAAATGCATCTATGTACCCTCCCTTAGATTGATAGGGAAAGAACAGTGACTTTGGCCTGAATGGGGAATGCATGATAATTTCCCCATCATCCAATTTAATGTCTAATGGTTGTGTCGAGTGTATAGTGTTGTCAAATTTGTCTAAAGCATTGCTGAAGGAACCCTGAGTCCCCTCTGACTCAATCAACAGGTCAGTGAGAGCATCCAAACAGACCTCCTCCTGAGTACTCATACCAAGAGTGGATCTTGCTACCTTTTTATTTTTATCCTGTATGTTAAAGTGGCGTTTAAGCGTAAGTTTACGGATATAGCTATTCAGATCCACAAATAACTGGAAGGCGTTTGGGCCCGTGGTAGGTGCAAAGGAGAGTCCCTTTTCCAGAAGCAGTGATTGATATAAAGATAATTGAAAAGTTGAAAGATTAAAAATCCCACTGCTCTCTGGAAGGGTTATTTTTCTTGCGTTCTCCTTTTTTCTTTGGATGATTCTCCCACCTCTAACTCCCCTGACCCTCTTTTTCCTAATTGGACTGGTTTGTTGGGCATCCATAATGGATAAGGTTTTCCCCTTTCTCACTCCTTCATCATACACTCTTGTTGTGGACTTCCATCTAAAAATGCATGGGTTTGTGTGATTCACTACAAACCTTTGATCGGGCACCCATGCTGGCATCAGGGGGGGTGGAGGATGTAGACACACCCCTGACTGGGAGGGCCTCCACCTCCAGAACCGAGTATCTGCTCCCAGTGGCCTGCTCACTACCTGTACCTTGCAGCACGGTCTGATGTTCCTAGCGCTGTAGCAGGCCAACAGGACCAGACCCCCCGGTTTCACCAGGTCTTGACTGATGCTCATCATGGGTGCGCACCTGTGAATGAGAATGATATTTGCCCTTCTTTTTAAAATTCTTGTAACTATTTGGTCGTTTCCAAATCCTTACTTTATCAGTCACATAGTCATCTTTGTCACAATTCAATTTATTTTGCTTTCTAGCTGTTAAATCTTGTTCAAAACGTTTTACTCTTTTGATAGTCAAGTGATCTAATTCTATAAATTCCTGATTGTCTGAATATGGTAACAATACTGTTTGGATAGACTCTATCTCACTTTCCAGTTTCTTAACCCTTGCATCTCTATATTCAATCAAGAGTCTCATCAATGAAAATGAGCAAGAGTCAAGGGTATTGTTCCAGGTATTCGTAAATTCTGCATCAGTTTCAAATGTTGGACTTTTGGTACCTCTTAAGCCTCGAGGAATGATTTTCCTTTCTAAATAATCTTGAAGTGAGTGCGCATCCCACCAATGACGCATTTCCTCCTTCATCAAATGTTCTAGTTTTAAACATTGTTCCTTTATATTAACTCCCATATCCATAGATATATTCTCATCATTAATTGATGGGGAGGATATATATCCTGTTCTCCTATTTTGACGTTCTAGGGCTGTTTGCATCATGTTGAATTGGTGTGATATAATAATTGAATAAATCAATAAATAAATGAATCACCAGTGTAATGTCTAAAGGCTGCTAACTTTGGGTTAGGGTGTATAGACAGAGAAGAAAGAAAGTAGCGCCAAAAGATGAAATAAATGCAAATGCAAATAGCAACATGTGATAACGAAACAACCTATTAAATGAATATCAATATAAAACAATATACTAAAATAGAACACTATTGTAAATAATATCACAATCAAAGTTCAATGTCCAAACCCTAGAGAAAAGTCCTGATAGGTATAGCAGGTCAGAGTGCGGGATCCAGGGGCCCACGGCAGCTCTCATATGGATTAACCAGATCCACAGCAAAATCTATGAGAAAAATAAAACAGAGCGCACGCCCCATAGTGTGATACTGTAACATTTAATGTAGGGACGGATGGGTGGGGGGATTAGAAACACTCACAATGTATAAGATAAAAATAGGCAGTATGTGATTAATAATCACCACCAGGCAGGTCCAGAAACCGCAGCAGATATAGAGTCCATGAACAGCCTCACGGCGCCTCAGATGGCGGCACCCGGAAGGACCCCCTTCCTCCCTCGTGGCGCCTAAGATGGCGGCGCCCGGAAGGACCCCATTCCTCCCTCGCGGCGCCTAAGATGGCGGCGCCCGGAAGGACCCCCTTCCTCCATTCCGGCGCCGAGTGAGAAGATGGCGGCGCCCGGAAGTAGAGGTAGGTGTCGCGTGTGTGTCGCTCGAGGTGACGTGTGTGTGTGTGTGTGTGTGTGACAGTGTGTGTGTGTGTGTGTGTGTGTGTGTGTGTGTGTGTGTGTGTGTGTGTGTGTGTGTGTGTGACACTGTGTGTGTGTGTCACCCCCCCCAGCCTTTCACGCCCCCCCTGCCTTTCAAGCCCCCCCCGCCTTTCACGCCCCCCCCGCCTTTCACGCCCCCCCCTGCCTTTCACGCCCCACATCCCCCCTGCCTTTCACGCCCCCCCTGCCTTTCACGCCCCCCCCTGCCTTTCACCCCCCGTGCCTTTCACGCCCCCCCCTGCCTTTCACGCCCCCCCCTGCCTTTCACCCCCCCCTGCCTTTCACGCCCCCCCTGCCTTTCACGCCCCCCCCTGCCTTTCACGCCCCCCCTGCCTTTCACGCCCCCCCTGCCTTTCACGCCCCCCCCTGCCTGTGTGTGTGTATGACACTGTGTGTGTGTGTGTGTGTGTGTGTGTGTAACACTGTGTGTGTGTGTCACCCCCCCCCAGCCTTTCACGCCCCCCCTGCCTTTCACGCCCCCCCTGCCTTTCAAGCCCCCCCCCGCCTTTCACGCCCCCCCGCCTTTCACGCCCCACCCCGCCTTTCACGCCCCCCCCTGCCTTTCACGACCCCCCTGCCTTTCACGCCCCCCCCTGCCTTTCACGCCCCCCCCTGCCTTTCACGCCCCCCCCTGCCTTTCACGCCCCCCCTGCCTTTCACGCCCCCCCTGCCTTTCACGCCCCCCCCTGCCTTTCACCCCCGTGCCTTTCACGCCCCCCCGCTTTTCACGCCCCCCCGCCTTTCACGCCCCCCCCACCTTTCACGCCCCCCTGCCTTTCACGCCCCCCTGCCTTTCACGCCCCCGTCAACCCCTGCCTTTCACACCCCCGTCCCCCCCTGCCTTTCACGCCCCCGTCCCCCCTGCCTTTCACGCCCCCGTCCCCCCCTGCCTTTCACACCCCCGTCCCCCCCTGCCTTTCACGCCCCCGTCCCCCCTGCCTTTCACGCCCCCCCTGCCTTTCACGCCCCCCCTGCCTTTCACGCCCCCCCTGCCTTTCACGCCCCCCCTGCCTTTCACGCCCCCCCTGCCTTTCACACCCCCCCCCTGCCTTTCACACCCCCCCTGCCTTTCATGCCCCCCCCCTGCCTCCGGGCAACGCCGGGTATAAAAGCTAATATATATATATATACACAAATTTATGCAACTGTTCGGGACACTTAGCAGTGGCCTAAACAGAGATCGAAATTTTATGAGTCATTACTGACACTAGCGAACTCTCTTCCCATGAGCGCTAAAGGCCATGTCTGTACATACTGTGCTATATGTATGCACACACAGCTGTCTCTCACACATACTAATACTCCTTATTTTTCCATCCATATACACCAATAGGGACCACATAGTATCCACACACACTTTTAGTTGTGCTACAAACTCTCACATTTCCACACCCACCCACACCATTTATATCCCTCTCACTCCACACACACCTTGTGTAGAGCACTGTTTATACTGTGGGCTCTCCATTCATTTTTATTCACACTGACACACATACACACTCTTTCTTCACTTGCTTTCAGTTACCCTTTGACACCTCTAGCCATAAAACACATCCACACCGGGGGAAGGACAAGCACAGATAACATTCCAAGAGACACTGTTTTTAAGTTATCCTTGCTTCATTCATTGTAACATCGCCGGAAGAAGAGATCAGTGTATCTCGAAAGCTCGCACAAATAAAAGCATTTCGTTAGCCACAGAACGGTATCATCTATTTATTTTTTGATTATTGAAGCTCGGCTAACACGGTACTGATACCTCTACATGAAAATATGGAAGATACCACATTGTACCGCACCCAAATGAAGCTAAAGGATTTACTGAAAAAACAGGCACAACTAGACAGCGATATCATCTTCCTCAGCAAATGCAAGAAGGAGCATCTGATCCCGAAAGGACTCGTCCACAAAAACCCACTTGCTACCACATACAACACAAAATTCTCCCAACAACTGTGCACCAGGAACTCAGAAAGATTAAGGAACCATCTCATCAGCATCTGTTACAGCAACAGGAGAAAGACAAAGGTGACAATAGACAGCATCCTGGAGACAGGAGAAATTCACACAGACACATGGAGAGGACTCCAAACATTCCATGAAAAACTCCTGAAGGGTCTAATTAGCAATAAGGAAAAGAAACTGCACAGACTGAGGCTAAGAATGAGATACTCTGCAGCAGCCAGCACAACAACTAATAATACAAACATTGACAGTCACCAAGAGCAGGACTGCACTGTTAACCTCTCAGATTACACACCTAATCAAGCAGAGTCCTCAGTATTATCAAAGGGTCTCACATTCTGCCCTACCAAGCCTATGGACAAGATTGAGCTGTGCAGTGACCTAGAAGAATACTTCAGAAGGCTGCGTCTTAAGGAGTTCTTCCATGACAGACACAACCAAGATTATGCCAACACTGCAGAAGGAGAGCCGCTGAACATGAGCAGGGAGAAGCAAAAATCAAACTGGATCCCACAAACTGGGCGCAACCCCACATTGGACCGGTACATTGAAAGCTTCAGACACAGCGCCAAAACCACCATCCTGGACAAAGTAAGGAAACAAACATATAATCTGACACTGATGGAGAGGAGAGCCATAGAATCGCTAAAGGCCAACCACAACATAACAATCAAACCTGCGGACAAGGGAGGAGCAGTGGTCATAATGAACACCACAGACTACCTGCGGGAAGCACACAGGCAACTCTCTGATTCAAAGTACTACACCCAACTGCAGGAGGATCCAACTAAAAAATACATGCGAGAACTCAACAGGATCATTAAAACACTCCCGATCCACACAAGAGAACAAATTCTGGACCTGATACCAGCTAACCCAAAACCTGGCACATTCTACATGCTCCCTAAAATTCACAAAGAGGGTAACCCTGGGCGCCCTATTATCTCTGGATCTGGCACACTTACCGAGAATATTTCTGGCTGGGTGGAGGGCATTCTAAAACCACTTGTCAGGAATACACCCAGCTATATCCAGGATACCACCGACCTGCTAAACAAACTGAATGCCATTGGCCCCCTCCCTACAGGAACACTGCTAGCAACTATGGATGTAGAGTCACTTTATACAAACATCCCCCACGAGGATGGGATTTCAGCCTGCAGATACTTTCTGGGATCGCAGGAGCCACTCACAGAGACAGTGACTAAATGCATTGAATTTATTCTGACCCATAACTACTTCACATTTGGAGATGACACATACTGCACCGACACACTTTATTCGAGCAAATACCCGGTATGTACCTGGCAGATACCTGGAATGCGCCGCTCCTCACCTCTGACAAGCCCCGTTGCATTTGCCTTCCCAGCCTGGGTTCATGCCTGGCTGATGGGCGGCTGATCTGTTAAATGATAATGATTAGGATTTAATAGGCTACAATGCTTTGCGTGTCTACCAGATGGCATAAATTCATGAATTGTAATGCAGTATATATATATGTACTGTGCAGTATTGCAGCCAGCGGGAATAAAATGCTTCAATCCCTGCCGGAAAATAACTCAATGCACTCGGGCAGAAAACAGTCACAAACCTCAATACACCCGGGTATACCCGAATTCGTGGGACTAGCCGAGCTCGAATAAAGTGTGTCGCCAGTGTACCTCCAGACAACCGGGACCGCTATGGGTACTCGGATGGCGCCACAGTATGCCAATCTGTTCTGCGCAAAACTGGAAAGTGACTTTCTGTCCACCTGTCACTTGAAACCCCTTACATACCTTCGCTACATCGATGACATCCTCCTGATTTGGACCTCTGGCGAACAGGACCTCCTACAGTTCTATGACAACTTCAATACTTTCCACCCGACCATCAACCTCAAACTCACCCATTCCCCGGATGAAGTACATTTTCTAGACACCACCATTACTATAAAGAACAACCAACTACAGACTTCTGTATACCGCAAACCTACAGACAGAGCCAGCTATTTGAGGGACAACAGTTTCCACCCGACACACACCAAACATGCAACCATCTACAGTCAAGCCATACGATACAACTGGATATGCTCCGACACAGCAGACAGAGACCAGCGGATTAAAGCCTTGAGATCAGACTTTATAAACCGTGGATATAACCACAGAATTGTAGACCAGCAAATTCACAAAGCCACCAGAATACCAAGAAGTGATCTCCTTGAATACAAACAGAAGGAGACAAGCGACAGGGTTCCTTTGGTGGTCACATATAACCCACACCTAGGAGCCCTACGCAAGATCGCCAGGGAACTACAACCCATCCTCCAGGAAGATACAAGACTGCAACAGGTCTTCCCTGAAGCACCCTTATTATCATACAGACAACCCCATAATCTCAAGAATATTATGGTGAGGAGTAAAGTATTCAGCAGTACAACTGAATGCGGGACAAAACCATGCCAGGACCCAAGATGCAAAACCTGCGCAATGCTCTACACAGCGGACACAATACAAATACCACACAAGAATCGGAATACAAAATCAGAGGAGGGTTCACCTGTTCCTCCAGCAATGTCGTGTACCTCATCATGTGCATGAAATGCCCAGGGGGCTGCTACTACATAGGTGAGACAGGACAGGGGCTAAACAAGAGAATGAACCTGCATCGCCACAGCATCACACGCGGAACAAGAGACAGTCCTGTTGGCGAACATTTCTCTGACTCTGGCCATAAGATGAACGATCTGAGGGTTGCCATACTCAAAGGTAATCTTAAAACCCCGAAAGAGAGACGGTTGCATGAATACAAATTTATGCAACTGTTCGGGACACTTAGCAGTGGTCTAAACAGAGATCGAAATTTTATGAGTCATTACTGACACTAGCAAACTCTCTTCCCATCAGCGCTAAAGGCCATGTCTGTACATACTGTGCTATATGTATGCACACACAGCTGTCTCTCACACATACTAATACTCCTTATTTTTCCATCCATATACACCAATAGGGACCACATAGTATCCACACACACTTTTAGTTGTGCTACAAACTCTCACATTTCCACACCCACCCACACCATTTATATCCCTCTCACTCCACACACACCTTGTGTAGAGCACTGTTTATACTGTGGGCTCTCCATTCATTTTTATTCACACTGACACACATACACACTCTTTCTTCACTTGCTTTCAGTTACCCTTTGACACCTCTAGCCATAAAACACATCCACACCGGGGGAAGGACAAGCACAGATAACATTCCAAGAGACACTGTTTTTAAGTTATCCTTGCTTCATTCATTGTAACATCGCCGGAAGAAGAGATCAGTGTATCTCGAAAGCTCGCACAAATAAAAGCATTTCGTTAGCCACAGAACGGTATCATCTATTTATTTTTTGATTATTGAAGCTCGGCTTACACGGTACTGATACCTCTACATATTGTGACAGAAACCAGGGGATGGTAATAAATTCCGTATATAGGGCTCCCAGGATACTAGACAGTTTCTATCCTGTTTGGCCTGGGAGTGCAGCCTTATAATACATACACTCCATCCCACAGTTTGGCAAGCGCTGGAACTGAGGGATGAGAGATCCAGACCAGAGTTTGTCGGCTGCCTGATTTCTGTCACCTGTCATGCTAATTAGGAATCAGGTATGAAAGACTGATTTCCTGTTTGCTCTGGTCTCCCCACAAGAGCCAGGAGGCTGGAAGGCTGCTGAACTACAGAGGGGAGAAGCCTCTTCCCCAAACAGGTTCAATCTTTCTGTTCATTTGTGTAAGACTGCAAAAGTACCGTGTTTTGATGTTGGAAGTGGAAAAGCCACTTCCAACCCTGAGTCAGGGATATCTAAGTTAAGTTATCGCTCAGGTGAGCAGCTTTTGTTTTGATCTGTTTTCTGTTGTATGCACTGTGGCAGTCTCAGTGCCTGGGACTGAATAAACCAGGCATAGCCTGTTTAAAGGAACAGTACGTGACGCCTCATCATTTAACCTACCCTAAAAGACCGTGTTCTAAACAGTCCCGGACAAACGACGGAGCCCCGGAGTAAGCCGTTTGTCACATATGGTGGAGAATGCGGGCAGAGCACTAGGGGGTCTGCGGGTTGAAGAACTTTGAAAAAAAAAAAAAAAAAAAAAAAAAGTTTTTTTCATCCTCTGCAAACAAGATGGAAGACGTGGTGGGTGCGCTGGTACGCAATGTCGCTGCCCAGAAAGACGCGAATGAAACCCAGCAACAGCTGTTAATAGCCCAGCAAGAAACTAATGCAAACCAGCAGCAGACGAATGCAGCCCATCAACAGCTGCTAATAGCCCAGCAAGAGATTAATGCCAACCAGCAACAGGCGAATGCCAACCAGCAACAGGCGAATGCAAACCAGCAACAGACGAATGAAGCCCTGCAAAACGCGAATGCAAACCAGCAAGAGACAAACCGCTTGCTGAGAGAGGAGCAACAGCGGTTCGCTCAGGGCTTACAGCAGGAACTAGAGATCCTGAGGGGGACTATCAGTAACCTTCCACTGGCAGCGGCAGCCCCAGTACCGAAAATGACCAGGGCAAGCCACTACCTTCAGAAGATGGGACCCTCGGATGATGTGGAAGCCTATCTTCTCACGTTTGAACGCACGGCACAGAGAGAGGGATGGCCAGAAGCTGAGTGGGCTGGTCTAATCGCACCCTTCCTAAGCGGCGAACCCCAGAAGGCTTACTTTGATCTAGAGCCAGCCGAAGCTAACGTCTATGCAAAATTGAAGTTCGAGATCCTCGCCCGCCTCGGCGTAACCACGGCTGTTCGCGCCCAAAGGTTTCACGCATGGTCCTTCACGATGGATAAAGCCACCCGAAGCCAGATGTATGACCTCATCCACCTCGCCCGGAAGTGGCTACAACCCGAGATCAACTCAGCCAGCCACATCGTGGAACGGTTGGTCATGGACCAGTTCTTGAGGAAACTTCCCTCTGCCTTACGCCGTTGGGTCAGTCGGAGTGACCCCCACAATGCGGATGAGCTTGTGGCCCTCGTAGAAAGGTACAATGCAGCAGAAGAGCACCCGCAACCCACAGTCGTGGAGCAACCCCACTACCCGAGGTTCCAGGACTCTTCCAGAGACGGTAAAAGGGTACCGGGGTTAAGGGGCACTGAAGAGCGGCGACCACCTTCACGCAGCACCAGCAACAGTGGTTCGCACACTAAGGGCAATAGCCAACATGGGGAGCCGGGAAAAGGCTCTAAGTGGGACACAGACTATGTACCCAAATGTGTAAATTGTCATGAGAGGGGCCACACAGCAAAAATCTGCCCACTAAATGATGAGCCCATGCAATGCAACAGCGTGGAACCTTATTCGCTGTTGTCCCAATGTATGGGCCCTAGCCCAGAGGACCCCTTGAATAACCATCTGTGGGCATTTGTAAAGGTTAATGGTAAGAGGGTTCGGGCACTTCTTGACTCTGGGAGCATGGTCACACTAGTGTCCGAATACCTCTTGCCCATTAAGAAGAAACAGGGAAACAGTTCACAAAGAGTGGCAATTTGTTGTATACATGGGGATAATCATGAATATTCCACTGTTGATGTTTTTTTTGAAACAGAGTTTGGTTCTTTAGATTTCAAGGTGGGTATTGTACCCAAACTGGCACATGATGTGTTAATAGGGACCGACTTTCCCCATTTTCTAAAAATGTGGTCCCCCGCTCAGAATAGCGCCCAGAGTTCAATAGCGGACCATAATGAAGTATTAGAAGAAACAAATCCTTTCCCTTTTTCAGAAATGGAGGTTGACGAGGGCCCAAATAAGAAGGGGGAAAAGGAGGAGTGCTGTAAAATTCCCTTCCCCATCACTACTTTGGTAGGGAATACCCCAAATCAAGATGTTGAGCAGACACTTACCACCCCAGAACCGGATAAGACCCTCGCTGACCTAGAGGTCAGTCCTGGGAGTTTTAAGAAGGCCCAGTGGGAGGACCCCACATTAGCGGTAGCAAGGGGAAATATACGGGACCAGAATAGTACTCCTGGCCAACCAGATAGGTCACTTGCTTACCCCTACTTCGAGGTAGAGAACGACCTAGTATATCGGGTTGATAAAAGGAAATCAGTTACAACTAAACAATTGTTGGTACCACGGACATTCCGTAACGTAGTATTACACCTCGCACATAGTCATCCATTGGGGGGACACCTAGGGGTGGAAAAGACAAAAGAAAAGGTTCTTCGAAGCTTCTATTGGCCTGGGGTTCTGGCAGAAATTACGAATTATTGTTCCTCATGCCCAGAATGTCAGATCACCGCCCCGTTCAAGGCGTACCGCAGCCCATTGGTACCCCTTCCCATAATAGAGGTACCATTTGACCGGATTGCTATGGATCTAGTAGGACCCCTAATAAAGTCTGCTAGGGGACATCAGCATATATTGGTAATATTAGATTATGCCACCCGATATCCGGAGGCAGTTCCCCTACGTAGCACCTCAGCTAAAAACATAGCAAAAGAGTTAGTAGTTCTGTTTTCCCGGGTCGGGATTCCTAAAGAGATTCTATCTGACCAGGGAACACCATTTATGTCCCAAGTAACGAAAGAGCTATGTAAACTCCTAAAAATCAAGCATCTCAGAACCTCAGTCTATCATCCACAAACAGATGGTTTAGTGGAAAGGTTCAATAAAACCTTAAAGAGCATGTTACGGCGGGCGGTTGATAAAGATGGGAAAAACTGGGATTGTTTGTTACCGTACCTGTTATTTGCCATTAGGGAAGTTCCCCAATCATCCACTGGCTTCTCTCCGTTTGAACTATTGTATGGCCGACACCCAAGGGGCTTACTGGATATAGCCAAAGAGACTTGGGAACACGAGGTTACCCCTTACAGAAGTGTAATAGAGCATGTTGCCCAGATGCAGGACCGCATTGCTGCAGTCCTACCCATAGTGAGGGAACACATGGAGAAAGCTCAAGAAGCACAGAGGAATACATATAATAAGGGTGCTAGGGTCAGAATTTTTTCTCCAGGTGATAGGGTACTAGTTCTGGTTCCCACCGTGGAGAGTAAATTCCTTGCTAAATGGCATGGGCCATATGAGGTCTTGGAAAGAGTGGGAGAAGTAAATTATAAGGTAAGACAGCCAGGTAGGAGGAAACCTGAGCAAATTTACCATATAAACCTACTCAAGCCCTGGAAAGATAGAGAAGTCTTGTTAACCCTAGTACCCCCAGGTCCGTCAGAGAATCAAGAAACTGACCCAGAGGTTAGCATAGCTGAAACCCTGTCTGTTCATCAGAAACGAGAGGTTCAGAATTTAGTGAAAAGAAACAAAGAAATCTTCTCTATACGGCCAGGTAGAACTAGCGTAATTGAACATGACCTAGTCTCTGAACCGGGGGTCCGAGTTAACCTTAAACCGTACCGAATCCCAGAGGCCAAAAGAAAGGCTATAAGTTTAGAGGTTAAAAAAATGCTAAAACTAGGTGTAATTGAGGAATCCCAAAGTGGGTGGAACAGCCCTATAGTCTTAGTCCCAAAGCCAGATGGTACAACAAGGTTTTGTAATGACTACCGGAAACTAAACGCGGTGTCAAAATTTGATACTTATCCTATGCCCAGGGTAGATGAACTTGTAGAGAGACTGGGCAAAGCCCGATATCTCACAACCCTAGACCTAACAAAAGGGTACTGGCAGGTTCCCCTCACAGAAAGGGCAAAAGAAAAGACAGCCTTCTCAACCCCAGACGGCCTCTTTCAGTATAAGGTGTTGCCTTTTGGCTTACATGGAGCTCCCGCCACATTCCAAAGAATGATGGATAAAATTTTAAAACCACATGCTCGGTATGCTGCCGCCTACCTGGATGATGTGGTAATCCATAGTGAAGATTGGCAATCCCACCTTCCAAAGGTCCAAGCTGTGCTTGACGCAGTCCGGTCTGCTGGACTAACTGCTAACCCCGCTAAATGCACTATTGGTCTGGAGGAGGCCAAGTATCTGGGATATTCTATTGGCAGAGGTTTACTCAAACCCCAAACACTCAAAGTGGAGGCGATACAAAATTGGCCAAGGCCAGTTACAAAAAAACAAGTAAGGACCTTTTTGGGGTTAATTGGGTACTATAGAAGGTTTATTCCCAATTTTGCAACTAAGGCAACCCCACTAACTGACCTCACAAAAGCAAGAGGACCGCTAATGGTAAAGTGGTCCCCCGAAACCGAACAGGCCTTTAGAAGCCTGAAAGAAGCTCTCTGTGCCCAACCAGTGTTGGTCACACCTGACTTCTCCAAAGAGTTCGTAGTCCAAACCGACGCATCTGAGGTAGGGCTGGGGGCGGTACTCTCCCAGGAGTCTCAAGGTGAGGAGCACCCCATCCTTTATTTAAGTAGGAAACTAAATCCCCAGGAGAAAAATTACTCCATAGTAGAGAAAGAGTGTCTCGCAATAAAGTGGGCTGTAGAGACGCTCAAATACTACCTGTTGGGGAGAAAATTCCGGTTGGTCACAGATCATGCACCCCTTACCTGGATGTGTCAAAACAGGGAAAAGAATGCTAGAGTGACCAGGTGGTTCCTAAGCCTACAACCCTTTAAATTTTCTGTGGAACACAGGTCAGGGCACAAACATGGCAATGCTGACGGGTTGTCAAGGATGCACTCCCTAATATCCATGGTCGCTCATCCCTCGAGGTCTGAGCTGGGGGGGAGGATATGTGACAGAAACCAGGGGATGGTAATAAATTCCGTATATAGGGCTCCCAGGATACTAGACAGTTTCTATCCTGTTTGGCCTGGGAGTGCAGCCTTATAATACATACACTCCATCCCACAGTTTGGCAAGCGCTGGAACTGAGGGATGAGAGATCCAGACCAGAGTTTGTCGGCTGCCTGATTTCTGTCACCTGTCATGCTAATTAGGAATCAGGTATGAAAGACTGATTTCCTGTTTGCTCTGGTCTCCCCACAAGAGCCAGGAGGCTGGAAGGCTGCTGAACTACAGAGGGGAGAAGCCTCTTCCCCAAACAGGTTCAATCTTTCTGTTCATTTGTGTAAGACTGCAAAAGTACCGTGTTTTGATGTTGGAAGTGGAAAAGCCACTTCCAACCCTGAGTCAGGGATATCTAAGTTAAGTTATCGCTCAGGTGAGCAGCTTTTGTTTTGATCTGTTTTCTGTTGTATGCACTGTGGCAGTCTCAGTGCCTGGGACTGAATAAACCAGGCATAGCCTGTTTAAAGGAACAGTACGTGACGCCTCATCATTTAACCTACCCTAAAAGACCGTGTTCTAAACAGTCCCGGACAAACGACGGAGCCCCGGAGTAAGCCGTTTGTCACAATATATATATATATATATGTATATATATATATATATATATATATATATATATATATATATATATATATATATATATATATATGTATATATATATAAAGCAGAAAATAGCTGTGTTAGTCCAGTTGCGATAGTGCAGAATAAATGAGTTCTCCAGAATTCGGTGATACCTTTTTTTATTGGACTAACAATTTATGTCATAGGACAAGCTTTCGAGAGTTATCCTCTCTTCTTCAGGTTTTTCAGTATTGCTTGACCTGAAGAAGAGAGGATAACTCTCGAAAGCTTGTCCTATGACATAAATTGTTAGTCCAATAAAAAAGGTATCACCGAATACTGGAGAACTCATTTATTCTGCACTATATATATATATATATATATGTATATATGTATATATATATATATATATATATATATATATATATATATATATATATATATATATATATATGTATAAATATATGTCACATGCGAAAAGTGCTACTTTAATTTCTTTATTAACTATTTTTATTTCCTTAATGTGATTGCTAATGGTTCCAGTATTATTGCAAAAATCAATGGCAATAAGGGGCATCCTTGTCTTGTCCCCTTGGCTATATCAACATTTTCAGAGACAAAGCCCTGCCGATTCAAGATTTCAGATTAGACATTATCCCTTTTGAAATACTGAGGCCTATGACTATGGGGCCCATGATATAAGCGTTCATAAAAAAAAAATCGCCGGACCATTTCATTTGCCTGTTTTTTGAGCGTTGCTATCACGGTATTCAGAAAGCCTCGATTATCTATGATAGCAAAATTCCCAAAACGGGCGAGTAGCCGGTAACATGAAGACCGCCTCTCTGAAAAGGCAGCCTCTCCCTGCGCATATCTCGCCAGCGATCAAAATGTTTAAATATAAAATATAATACTAGTGTAGATGAGCAAGGGGTCTCCGGAGCAGAACCGTTTTTATTTCAGGTTTGGGGACCCCCTACTTCCCGAGATACAGGCCCGTTATGGGGTGCCTATATCTCCTATGCATTTTATTCCCACGGTCACGTGACGCGGGACATTTAAATGCATAGGAAATACCGGCACCCCATAACGGGGCCTGTATCTCGGGATATTACATTTTATATTAAAACAGCTGCTACCCATAATAAACATTAAAAACACTAATACCCACCTCCTCTAACCCCAGATGATTGATACCAGAGGCCGCGGGTGTTCGTGGGGTTTTCAGGTGGTCCTCGTGGGTGTCCGAGGGGTCCTCAGGTGGACTGAATGGGACTGCCAGGGACTCCGGCTGTGTTAATCCTATGGGTCATTAGTCAATGGAGAAATGCCTTAAACTTGCATTAAACTCCAAGGCTGGTACGTCACATCCTTAAAACCACATGGCTATAGCATGTGATTGAAGACAATCCCATTGGTTACTGTATCATGTGATAGGTTATATTAGTTGTATGTATGTCTTTATTTATATAGCGCCATTAATGTACATAGCGCTTCACAATAGTAATATACGTGACAATCATATAAATAACAAATAATACAAATAACAGGTCATGGGAATAAGTGCTTTAGACATAAAAGTAACATTTTGGAAGAGGAGTCTAGTTCAAAAGGATGTGATGTCAGTTTAAGGGATGTCACATCGTGTGTGTAAGCACATTGTGTGATGTAATTACTGCAAACTAATTAATTGATGGTATAATAGTGGTTTTGGGGGCTTAATCACCTGTGCCAATAACTCATGAGTATGGTAGTTTCCTAATCGCTAGATCGTATACCATATACCCTAACACAGTGTTTCCCAACTCCAGTCCTCAGGGAACCCCAACAGGTCAGGTCTTAAGGATATCCCTGCTCCAGCACAGGTGGCTCGGTCAAAATTACTGAGCAGCTGATTGACCCACATGTGCTGGAGCAGGGATATCCTTAAGACCTGACGGGGTTCACTGAGGACTGGAGTTGGGAAACACTGCCCTAACATATAGGGAAGGCTTCACGTGTGCACAACGCACACAGTGTGCTTTAACTGTTGCAAACTATACAATACCGACACACTTTATCCTAGTGCGGCTCATTCCGCAAGCTGGGAAATGTCCCGGCTTGCGAGCCGCACTCCCTCAGCGTGCCGCGCATCACCGATGCGCGGTCACGCGTCATCGGGTGCCAGCGCCCCCTGCACGCGCGTCCAGGGCTCCCCGAGGGAGCCCTGGTGTCCCGCGATGTGTGGGACGGCGGCAGGGGGTTCCGGGGGACCCGGCGGACCCGGCAGCGGGAGGGAGAGCCCCCCGATCGGAGGGAGCTCTTCCGCTGCTTCGGCGCGCGCCCGGCACCCTCCAGCGCGCGCCAGGTTACTGCTGCGGCCGAGAACGGGCAAATGCTCGAATAAACTTGGCCGCAGCAGTATGTATCCGTGAAGCAGACTAAGGATACAGATCAGTGAACAGGTATACCTACCAAACACTTGGACATTACACCCAATAGATGGCAGTGTTCCCATATGTGAACTGACTGCATTGACTCAATGACCCTGCATTCACCACAGAGGATTTTAAACACGCCATTGTAAATATATCACAGTCACTACCTTGTACACTTCGTAAATATATTATGGCATATTTGTTGAATAAATACTTCATTGGTTTTTTTTTTCCAAACTTTTTTATTAGGCAGATATAAAATGTACATACAAGGAACGATATGCATAGCCTAATACAGAAACATTTTTGTATTTTTTGGGGGGGAAAAGGATGGCAAAACCTGTTTCCAGAGAAAGGGGGGGGGAGGTGAGAGAGAGGGAACAGAGTGGGAGGGGGTGAGGGGGTGTGTGTGTCTACCCTGGTCTCTGGTGTCCCTTTTGGACGAACTTCATAGAGGTACTGATTGTCAAACACTTCCTTATCCATAAAACCTTATCTCCTTGTTTCTTCCTTAGTGAGCTTGACTCATTCTATATGATTATCCATGGTTCCCAGATTTTATAAAAAGCTATCGTTTTTTGCTTAAGGTGCGCGGTTAGCTTCTCCATAAGCATTACTTCATTTATCCTGTTTTTTAGTTTAGTCATGGAGGGTGGGGACACTTTCTTCCAGGAGGCCGCAACCTCACATCTCGCCGCTGTGAGGATGAAGGAGACCAATTTCCTCACTGGACGGTCAATTTTTTCCATTGGCCTGGCCAGTAGGTAGGTCAGTGGATCAATAGGTAGGTCGAGGCTAGTAACCTCTTTTAATAGAATTTGGACCCTTTCCCAATACTTCTTACTTTCCGGGCACGTCCACCATATGTGGGCCATGTCACCCTTTTGTCCACAGCCTCTCCAACATAAATCAGAAGCCAGAGGGTAGATTTGTTTTAGCCTCACTGGAGTGAGGTACCAGTAGAACATTATTTTGTAAATGTTTTCTTTGGTTGTGGTGCATATGGAAGTTCCTGAGGCTACTTCCCAAATGTCTTCCCAAGTCTCTCTGTTCATAACTATATTCAGGTCCGCGGCCCATTTTTGCATGTAGTCATTAGTCGGAGGGTCCGCTGATGTTTCCAATTCTGTATAAATTTTTGATATTAGCCCTTTTTGTTGAGAGCTATCTCTACATAGTCTCTCGAATTTAGTGAGAGGGGGAAATTCTGGATTCGGGGATATCTTCTGGGCAAAGTGTCCAATTTGGAGATATTTGAATGTATCCAATTGTGGTATATCGTATTTAGTACGTAGATTTTGGTAGCTCAAGAGTTTCCCCAGGCTCAGTATGTCTCTGATCACCCTGATCCCCTTTGATTTGAATTGGTCATATAATTTGGAAGCGCATCCAGGGGGGAATTTGGGGTTATTAAAAATTGGTGTGAGTTGTGAGCTGGGGGACGTAAGTCTGTACAATGTTTTTGTTTAAGAGTACAGTAGGAGTTTGAGCTATAGCTCAGAGATTCAATTTTTTCTCAACATCCAGCTGTAACCCATCTGAAAGAGTGCATTTATATGCAAGTATTTTGTGTCTCCCTGATTAGGGAAACATTCATGTGTTTTTTCTATAATAAACAGGGACAAAAGACCCTGCAAAAGTAATATTTTATATTTATTGGGTGGTTGTAGTGTATAGATATGTTTGCAATTGAGTAAAAGGTTAATATTAACTTATTGAAAGTACCTTGCACAGGAGAAAGGTGAGTTGGCTAGAGTAGCCATGTGTATTAACCCTGGTTGCATACATAAGTCACGTGCTCACGTGTGTTGTCTGTGACACTTGGTATATTGGGACAGATTGAGGGGAGATATTGTTCATTTGAGGGATCTTTGCGGAAGGTGAAAAATTGCCCAACTAGAGTTGTGTATTAACCCTTGTCCCATATGCAGGGGACGTGCACACAGGTGTGCCGTATGTGACAAGTACATTTTATCTTCTCTTCAGACACCTACTTCTCCATTCAGAGTATCATAGCCAAACATATTCAGTGAGCCACCTGCTGGACATGCACTGAACTGCAACACAAATAATTCCAGCCGACCACAAACGAGGTCTGTGTGGCTCAAAGCAGTGAGGCCACGGATGAGGTGCGGACAACAAAGTGCTCATACTGTACTTTAGCACGGCGGTTGAACATAAATTACGCATTATCTATACTATGGATGGGGAACGGAGCATTCTTTATTACTCTCTGCCCCCGTGTCGCCATGCGCAGCGCACACCGTCTACGCGCAGATGTCGCGCGGACACAGGCAAACAAGGGGTTAACGGCATCAATTATCCCACAGCTGCTACTGACTCCGCCCCTGCCTATCGGTACACATCATATCTGTGATTGTATTACCCTGCAGCTGTGGCCTATCCTGCTATCAGTTAAAACAAAAAACAAAACTGTGCGCTACTACCTAACTACCTATTAAGTTTAAATGTAGAAATATACACAGTGCAGTGACTATACCATCAAATAAGTGATGAAAAATTAATAAAAAATTAAACCACAAATCCCACCGTGAGATAATTATGCATTAAATAATAAATGCCACATAACCGTGTTGGGGATAAGGGCGTCTGCAGCTGTAAACGCAGGGGTGGCTCAGCACCCCACACACACTAAGAGAATGGAAACAAAAGAAAACAGCGCACAACGCCAAATAGTGAAGCAAATTCAACAATATATTATCAAATTAAAAAGGGGGTAATATATCTGCGTACATGAAAAAGATTGGTAAAAGGCATGTAGTGTGTATCACACTGTTTACCACTCGGCAGCTGTTAGCTGTAGATATATTTGATAATATATTGTTGAATTTGCTTCACTATTTGGCGTTGTGCGCTGTTTTCTTTTGTTTCCTGCTATCAGTTACCTTGCATCTGTGTGCTACCTCACCATTGGCTAACTGTCCTTTAAATGCTCAACCAGCCCTCCTGCAAACTGGCTGAGCATAATCTCTTGTGACTTGTGCTTACCTCAAGCTTCCTGTTGCCCTGCCTTGTCTGATCCTTGTTGTTTTGACCTTTGCTTGCACCCAGACCCCTGACTTCTGACCCCTGGACCACGGCTACGGAATCGACTATTCTACTCTCTATAATCCAGGACCCCGGCACTGCACCAACGACTATCCGATATCTCCATTCCTTGACCACAGCAAGTACCAAACCAACCTGACCTCTCCTACCCTGACCCGGCCACGCGACTACCACTCTGCACTCCGGACATGGTTGCTCGGTTGTTGGTCGGTGGCTATCAATATCCCCACCTCAGCCTCGCGGTCCCGCCTTGTTTGTGGTGAGCACTCACATTTACAACATGCAAATGAGAACACAGTGTCACCTTTTGCTTAATGTCTATTTTAACACGGACAACCCCTATAAGCTTATGCCTGCCGTATTACACAGCGTTTCAGCACAGCCTAGGTTAAAGAGCATAGCCAGTAAACCTACTTACAGACAGCTTTTTCGACCTTTTGGGTCTCGTCAGTGTGAGGATGGTTATGCTGGCTATGGAAGGTGAAGCTGGTATAGGTTTCAACCACACATAAAAAAAAAATTAAATGCATCTCTAGGCATCAATTTTACGGCAAGAAGGGAACCTGTATCGTATGATATTCAACAGAATCTAATTACACTTAATTAAAAGAAATTGCTGAAATTTCCCAACAAAACAATCTGTCCGCTTTTCTATTTTAGAAAATGATTTCAAGAAGTTAGAATACAGGGACATACTAATTATTTGAAGTCTGGAGCTAGAAAATGCAATTAGCAGGGCACGCTTTAATATGCCTCAGTTTTACAATACATTATCCTTGATTTAAACTGTTCTGTATAATGTTGGCTGCAAATTTAATTCAGACAAAAAGTGCAATTAACTGGGGGGTTGGGAGTGTTTTCCTACTTTAGTGACACAAAGTTGTACTACAGTTCATTGAGGATTTGACTAATTTTCTGTTCCAGTTCTGCCCCTAGTTAAATTAGCACACAGATTATTTTTCTTATTTGGAGCTCAAGTGTATGTACACTCAAGGTCAGTGACCTTTGTTCTCCAGTGCAGTCTTTGATGGACACTTCAACTAGAAGACTCACAAAAGTTCCCCAGTAAACCGTGCATGGTGGCGAGGCAACCGTGCTCTTTTGAATAGTCTTCAGCCAGAGTGGCTCTCTGTCACCCCTCTCAGTCTTGAGTGGTGTTCAGTTATGGACGGCCAGTGAAAAATTTGGTAACTGTAAGAGTGCTCTGATCACACAGTGTTCAGTGCAAAAGGGTGCATAATGAAAAGGACCCCAACCAGAAGGCCAGTGTAGGTTCAAAATCTCTGCTGACCCCATCCAAAACCACTGACATTCCGGCCAGGGGGGATTGGTGCTGTGCAATAAAAAATAAACCATACAAAGTCCGTACTCCGTGCCAAGAAATCCGTTCTGTGCGCCATGTTGTGCTGTCTTCCAAGGCTGACCCTTCCTTGTGCAACTACACAGTGAGGTGCATTACTAGGACCCTTATTAGGTTGACTAGAAATGGAGTGAGTGGGATGTTAAAAACTTGGGCTCCATGATCCCACTCTAAGGCAGGCCAGAGCACCAAGTTCTTGCCACTATCTGTGCCAACAACTGCCAATGATAAGAACAAATACTACACTTGATCTTAGCCAAAAGGCCAAGCAAAAAGATACTGTATGTCACCTATAAAAGGCTCCTCCTCTACTTCAAGGCTCTTTACTCAGCCCTTCTTATATTTCTGATCTCATTTCTATTGAGGTTATTCATTAAACTGCAATAGTGCCAATCGAGGCACTATCACATGGAAACTTCCCATGACATCAATGGTAGTTTACTTTCTGTAGTGCCCAGGGAAGGGAGAATATTTAAAAGTGTTTCTTGACAATTTCCTTACGTTTTTCGAGTAGAGAAATGAGAGGACAGAGGAGAGAGAGGAATGTAATGTGCCTGATCCTCTCCTTTGCTCTTCTTAAGGCTATGTTCTCTCTGTCCCTCATATTTCTAATGCTTTGCCTACCAGAAATTTTCTCCTACACTGAACCCTATCTCTAGAAATCTCTTTCCCTCTCAAGCATCCTCTCTCCCCATCTTTGACACTCATCTGAAAAGTCACATTTACCAGAAAGCATTTCCATAGTATGTTACTTTTGTTAATATAAAATAATAATAATTATTATTATTTTCTGTTTATTATAATTATTTGCTGTCGTCAGAGATGTTCTTATGCCTATAAAATTTGTACTCCCATGTGCTCCTTTTCTCTCTGTATATCTCCCGATACCAGTTTTTCACAGGACTTCTTTCCCCCAATGAAGGAGAAGATAAAAAAACCGCGCTCGTGCTTCCCAGATGTAAGTAGATAAATCAAGGAGGAACATTGCAGTGTAGTGCATATGTCCAACACAGTAGCTGATGAGTTGGTAAACAGCACAGAAAGAACCAATTAAGGGCTTAATTGGTGGCACACTCCTACATCAATAGCTCATCTTGATGGTATAATCTGTGCTGTTGTCAGGTTGGGGAAGTGCTTGTCATGCAAAAGAGAGTGGCCTAGTGTGACTCAATAGATAGCCTCCCCCCTGCATCTGCACTGATCAAATGGTCATATCAGTGCTGATGTCAAATTGGAGGGGAGCTTGAAACATTGTAGTGAAGAGCCAAATTAGATACAGTAACTAATAAACTCCTGCATCTACACTGATCTTAAATCTCATATCAGTGCTGATGTCGTCTGGAGAATGTTTAAAACAGAGAATTGTGGCTCAAAAGTAAATGAGAGCAGGATCAGTAGATTAGTGTGGATAACCTAAAACCAGAGCGCTTGCTCGCAATAGTATTCCCGGCAAGCACTACAGGAGGAAGTCAATTGCTTCAGCGCTGAGACTCCGCAACAAAGTAACTGTTCTCTGAGTGTTGGGGTCAGAGTGAGGACAGTCTGCGCATGCATGTGAGAGGTTTCACATATAACGCTTCTTCAGGGCATGTAAGTCAAGGGGGGAGGTCCCATAGGATGTGTCAGGGTTTTTATAGTCACCATAAATTTCTTTGTGGAGGTTAACAAGTTAGGTACCAGAGTGTGGCAGTCTGTGTTGCCCAACTCAATGGATTACTTTAGTGGCCAAATTTTAGGTACCTATAGTCCAGGCTAAGGGTTGGAGTGCCTAGCATGGAGATATATGATCATCTACAAGCTTGCAATCATTAGTAGCTGTGCACTAATACACAATTTCTTCAGTTAAACCATAATAAATATGGCTTAGCCAAAAGGAGGAGTTACCTGTTTTGATGTTTCTTTTATTAATTTCTAGTATACTGGCTTGTGTGACAACCAGATACTGTATGTGACAGTTCAATGAATGAAAAATAAATGATTAGTAGATCATGAATTTTATGTGGGTAATAATTGCCCACCCTTGATATAACATACATGCAGGATAGCTTGTAACCAATTCTTTTAACATGCTGGCTTAGAAGCATAAGAAGGGGATATGTGCACATTATCTGTTTGTGCCTGCAAGGTTGTAATTGATAGAGTTTCACATAAAGATCAACTAGTTTGGATTTTAAATAAAGGGTCTGAAGACAAAGCCTTCATTGAAGCCAGATGGAGCCAAGGTGCCCAGGGTATAGATCCACCTTGACTCCTTTTTCAGAAGTTCAGTGTCACAGTCACCCCGCCTAATACCAGTGGAGTATTGATCAATGCCAATAAATGATATTGATTTTTGATCTCGATTGTGGTAGGTGTTCACATGCTTTGCCACTGTCGTATCCAATTTATTGCGTATTGATCCAATGTGCTCTAGAATACGCTGTTTAAATAGGCGGCGTGTTTTGCCTATATATTTTTTTATAGATCACTCCAGCTGTGTGGCAATTAATGCATTTTCGGATTGTGTACACTTTCGAGTCGTTGAGGTTATGGAATTCTTTAGTCACTTTGACATGTTCACAACCTTTAGATCTCTGGCATCAGAAGGATCCCATTGATCTCTTTGGTAACCAAGTTGGTGCCGTCTTACCGCCAGAGAAGTGACTGTGAACCAAAATGTCCCTCAGATTCCTGGCTCACCTACTTATCATAGATGGATATGTGAGTAGTACATCCTTGATATCACAATAATTTCTCAGGATGTGCCAGTGTCTGCAGAATGTCTTTTTGTAAGGTTCCAGTTTGTTGTAGGTGTCAACAAACCTCACAACCTATGTCTCAAATTTTTGGGGCGTGTTTTTAATAAGATCCAGGCGTTGTTGGTATTTCACTCTCTTATATGCCCTTTTTATTGTTTTATGGCTGTACCCCCTTTCCAAAAATCTGTTTTTCATGTCCAATGCTTGTTTCTCGAATTCTGAGTCTTCACTGCAATTTCTTCGAAGCCTAAGGAATTGATCTATTGGGATCCCAGTAACTAAGGATCTTGGGTGATGACTGCTGGCCTGCAGGATTCTATTGGTAGTTGTACTTTTGCGCTACATGGTAGTTTTAAGTACACCATTTTCACCCTTGGATATTGTGAGGTCCAGAAAGGATATAGATTCAGGGTGGCATTCTAAAGTCAGGCGTAGGTTGAATATGTTTGTATTCAGGATGTCAACAAACATTTTCAGACTGTCCTCTGAGCCTCGCCAGATGATGAGTACCGTCATCTATGAAGCGAAGCCATATCTCTATGCATGCTGTGTATGACTTCTGAAAAAATGACCTCTAATTTCCACCACCCCAGATACAGGTTGGCATAAGTAGGGGCCCATTTCGAACCCATTGCCGTACTCTGTATCTGGTGGTAGATGGTATTGTTGAACCAGAAATAGTTTATTGTGAGCACAAATTTTAACAGGTCTGTGACAAAGGAGTTACGCGCCTTGTGCCATTGTCCTCTAGTAGTGATGAAATAAGTCATGGCCTCTAGTCCTAATTGATGTTTAATGCTAGAGTACAAGCCTTTAACGTCTAGGCTTGCAAGGATACATTCATCTGTTACAGAAATTCCCTCTATGTAAGGAATCCGTTCCTGGGTTTGGTGGAAACCCTTTCCTTACAGAACTGTGCTGTTTCCAGACAACCTCCCCTCACATCCACCTGTGCTGGCAATTACTGAAGTCCTGCCTTGGTGCTCTCTCATTGGAGGAATGCCCCGCTGGCCGCCTTATACTATTCTCTCACACTGCTTCAGTGCCGAGCATAGTACTTTCTCATAGGATGAAATTGTGTTTGCCACAAGCTACCTGTTTGGCCGTCCTGTTCATGTATTATTGTTTCTAGCTCCTAGATCTGGTTCTTGTGCTGAAGCCCTGGATCCCCAGCGCAATTCTTCAGCTTCCTGTACTCTGAGGCCTGCTGCCTTCTCTCCCTGCAGAGGTCTGGTTCCTGAGGCCAGCTGCATTTCTCCTAGCAGAGTCCGTGTCCTGGTTCTTATGCTGAAGCGCTGGATCCCAAGCGCAAACCTTCAGCTTCCTGATTCCTGAGGCCTGCTGCATTCCTGCCTTGCAAAGGCCTTCGTTATGGGCCGCTCTCGCTCCTCGCGCAGAGGCCATTCCCGCAGTGCTGCTGCTACGCTGAAGCGCTGCGTACCTGATTCCTTGTTGCCGAACTCCAGCCTGGATATCGACTACACTACCATCTCCAAACCTGACCCTGGCGTGTCAATGGATTACTCTACCGTCTCCAACCCTGACCCTGCTACAATTGACTATGGACTGCGCAATCCTGAACCGGCTTCGTGGTCTAAGGTCGGTGTATTTACATCCCCCACCTCAGCCCCGCAGTCGGTTCCGGTTTGTGGCGAGCACATCCGTTACACTCTGATTTCTTTTTATTAATCTTAGGTAGACTATAAAAAGGTAGATATCTTGGGGGTCCTTACCAGAATGTAGTTGTATTCTCGCTCTGAGATAAGCTTCTGTGTGAGCTTCCTGTTAAGTATAGACACAAGTTCCTTATTGTACTTCTATGTGGGGTCTACCCCTAGGGTCTCATAACAGGCTGTATCTGATAGAATCCTGATGTTGTCTTAGATGTAGTCTTCTGATTTCATAATCACCAGTTTACCCCCCCCCCCCCTTATCGGAGGGTTTTATAACTATTGTTTTGTTATACTCTAGTTCTTTTAGGGCTAATCTCTCATTGGCATCCATATTGTCTACCATCCTGGCTTTTGGTAAGGATTCTAAATCCTGTGTAACCAGATTGACAAAGGTGTCTACAGTACTGTATGTTGGCATATTGGTCACCATATTGGATGAATTTGGATTTAGGTCTAAAATCCGTATATGGTCCCTCCCCTGGTTGTCTGTCTGATTCAGCTACCAGTGCCATCATATTGTCCAGGACCTCAACATCCATTGTGTCTAAAGCTGGGATACCCTCATTGACGATATCAGCACTGATATGAGATTTACAATCAGTGTAGATGCAGGAGTTTATTAGTTACTGTATCTAATTGGCTCTTCACTACAATGTTTCAAGCACCCCTCCAATTTGAGCATATGATCAGTGCAGATGCAGGGGGGCGGCTATCTATTATGTCACACTAGGTCACTCTCTTTTGCATGACAAGCACTTCTCCAACCAGACAACAGCTCAGATACCATAAAGATTAACTATTGATGTAGGAGTGTGCCACCAATTAAGCCCTTAATTGGTTCTTTCCGTGCTGCTTACAAGCTTATCAGCTGTTATGTTGGACATATGCACAATACTGAAATGTTCCTTCCTGATATCTAAAGCCTAATTGGTTCTTTCTGAGCTGTTTACCAACTCATCAGCTACTGTGTTGGACACACTGTATGCACTACACTGCAATGTTCCTCCTTGATATTTAAAGTTCACTAGCTACGAGGTTTGATTTGTGCTTCAATCGACAATGTTATTTTACAACAGTGTTCATGTATTGATACTGTGTTCATGACACTGTCAATGTAATGATGCAGTGTTAATAATATTAGTCAACTAAGCTAACACAGCTGTAAATAATACTCCTTATCCTTTATCACAGGCAGTGATAGAGACCCTGAATCAGCATTGGTATAGGAACATGCTACCATATCAATCCTAACTCACTATTAGAGAGCAACTATGTGTACTGCACCGACACACTTTATTCGAGCAAATACCCAGTATGTACCTGGCAGATACCTGGAATGCGCCGCTCCTCACCTCTGACAAGCCCCGTTGCGTTTGCCTTCCCAGCCTGGGTTCATGCCTGGCTGACGGGCGGCTGATCTGTTAAATGATAATGATTAGGATATAATAGGCTGCAATGCTTCGCGTGTCTACCAGATGGCATAAATTCATGAATTGTAATGCAGTATATATATATATATATATATACTGTGCAGTATTGCAGCCAGCGGGAATAAAATGCTTCAATCCCTGCTTGGAAAATACCTCAATGCACTCGGGCAGAAAACAGTCACAAACCTCAATACACCCGGGTATACCCGAATTCGTGGGACTAGCCGAGCTCGAATAAAGTGTGTCGCCAGTGTAGGTAGATATATTGCTGGATTAAGAGGTGTGTGTTCTATTGACCTGACACCTTATGCCTATATTAGGGCAAATCTATCTACATAGACAAATTGGAGACATATACTAGTTTTCCAACACATATGATCGTGAGTACCTACAGTACTCCTATTACGATCCTAGTTATTACACATATGTGGTTCACAGTTTTAATACCCATTATTTTATTCGTTTTGTGACATTAAAAATACCTTTTAATTAATTCAGAAATCATACTAGTGACTGAGTGCTAATAAACTAGGTTTTCTGTTCTCGTGTATTCATATACAGTATTGACTAGTTATTCTCCAAAGTGGAGCAGGTATTTCTTTAATGTTTTGTATGTTTGGCCTGGATAAAGGAACAGGCTCAATAAAGCCAAGATGGAATTTTCACCCAAATCAGTCTCCATTATACAGTATGTACCTCTGCACCATCTCTTACAGAGTTCCATTCAGGAGCAGGGACACCCGCTGTGTTAATACTGATCGGCCACTGGGATCGGTTACTGGGACTCCCCGAGCATACGGGATCAGAAATATGCACGTGACATTGGTAAGTCTTGTATAATCTCTGTAAAGTGCTGTGTACACTGACTGGGTCTACAGTATATAAATAAAATACAATGTGCTTTCAAGCAGTGCAAACTAGTGTTGCATTTGCTCTACAGCAAAAGTGAGCAAAATCACTTTGATAAATAACCTGTTCATCTTGTGACAAGTTGAAATATTAATGCAACTCTGATTTCTAAGTTGACTTAATGATAATTCAAGGTAACTAAATTGGTTACAGAGTGTCATTTTAGAGAAATGTTGAAAAACTGACCTCATGTCCTGGAGTAATTAGCTTGGCTAACATTGATTGTAAATCATTTGTGGGGCAATGGTTCATTTTCCCAGTGTTCACTTTGTATATACAGTATCCTATTCCTTCCAATCTATATTATGCATACTATTCCTTGTAGGTGACTAGCTGTGTGCTCATTCTGTAAAGGCCTGTGCACATGGTTGATGGCAAATAAAGAAAAATAATTCTACTCTGAGGTAGTACAGAATAATTGTATTCCCAGTGGTTCATGAAATGCTGCTGTTTGTTCCTGTGATTCTAATTCGGCCCAAACCATCATTATCCTTTACAGCGCGGGGGGTCCGATCACACCAGAGTGGAGCAATCCCTAACACTCCACTTCCTTTTCAATTAGGCTGGACACTCCATTGGAGAGATCAGCCTGACATACCCTTAGAAAAGGATCTACCTGGTACATGACAAAGGCACTCTAATGGTTAAATAAAAACTATTTTTGTTTTCAGTCTTTTCCTTTCTGCACAAGAAGTTTGACTGTTCCGCATGCTTAGTCTAAACAAATGTGCCAATTTTAATTTCATATTGAGTTCACAAGGTTTGTATTTAATCCTACCGCAAATAATAGCTCAGAAATCATATTGCCAAAGCCCTGCCAAATTCAGCTGATGTGAAGGACAATATGGCGCAGTGATACTGCTCAGGAAGGTGTTGGAAGGCTGCTCTCTCAATCCCAGCAAACAAGAAGTGGGCAGTTTATAAAGTCAACATCTATTTCAGTATCACCTGAAAGAAATCATCAGTCCGTTATTGAATTCAGTCATTAGTTATTCTCGTTATAGCTTATATAAAGCTAGACTCCATTCCTTCCCAATTAACAAAGACTGCAATCTGAATGTTTTCATGTTAAGTAACAACTTAGTGTATTTAATAATTCAAGTAAGGCAGGGGGGGGGGCAACTCCAGTTCTCAAGGGCCACCAACAGGCCAGGAATTAGGGATAGAAGAAATGGAGAAAAAAAAGGCAGCGCACTGCCAAATAGCAAGAGGAGGCTCACAGATAAAATAAAGTTATTTATTCAGTAAGTGGATCATAACTGACCCCTAAAGCAGCAGCAACAACACACCTACGCGTTTCGGGCCGTGTGCCCTTTATCAAGGTTATCAACACCTTCATAAAGGGCACACTGCCCAAAACGCGTAGGTGTGTTTTTGCTGCTGCTTTAGGGGTCAGTTCCAGCTAAACCGGGACATTTTCACAATTTTTGGGGCACCGGGACAGCTCACTAAAATGACAGCCGGGACAGCTCACTGTATGTACAACCATAATAATATATGCAGCCCCTCTTTAGGATTACTACTGAGTTAAAGGGTTAATAGCCCTAATGGGTTAACTGTGTGGGCTCACGCAGGGTATTGCCTCTCTCCCATCACATGGTAAAGAATGACTTGGCAGAAAAGAAGCCACGCCCACGTTATATCTGGCAATCAGGGATGTCACCAGCAGGGTATATATGACTGCACCGAAGGTTCTAGAACTCAGGTCTCTGGGAGTGACAGGTGGAGGGGCCTCATTGTTTCTTAATATAATATGTTTAAGTGTTTAGTTAATGTATAGTGATACCTCCTTAGAGCATTAAGAGTGGGTGCTAACTAGGTGTAACAAGTGCTCACCAATGCAATGCTGGTTCAGTAAACCCTTGAGTTCTCTCTGTGTGTAGCAGAGAGACCTCCGTTGAGTGACCGAACACTCTCCCCACTGTTCTGTGTTGTAAAGCAGCCGCCGTGACCACACTGGCTGCAGAACGCAGCTGCACATAAAAAAAAAACAGCCGCTTTAGTCCCATTAAGTTACTCCCGCCGGTTCCGTCTAAGCGTGCCTCCGTCTGGAAGAAGTAAATCGATGTAGAAGGGGGAAAGATGGAGCACTGCAAAAATTGGAAGAGTGCTGGAGGCAGGTATAAAAATAAAACTATTTATTAATTATATTAGCCAAAAAACATTATCAAAAAAGCTCCTTTGTGGAGAGAAATGCGTTAGAGGACCCCTGTCTTGTATGTTTTTTGACTAATATGCCTAAGAAATAGTTTTATTGTCATACACTGGCGACACACTTTATTCGAGCTCGGCTAGTCCCACGAATTCGGGTATACCCGGGTGTATTGAGGTTTGTGACTGTTTTCTGCCCGAGTGCATTGGGTTATTTTCCAAGCAGGGATTGAAGCATTTTATTCCCACTGGCTGCAATACTGCACAGTATATATATATATATACTGCATTACAATTCATGAATTTATGCCATCTGGTAGACACGCGAAGCATTGCAGCCTATTAAATCCTAATCATTATCATTTAACAGATCAGCCGCCCGTCAGCCAGGCATGAACCCAGGCTGGGAAGGCAAACGCAACGGGGCTTGTCAGAGGTGAGGAGCGGCGCATTCCAGGTATCTGCCAGGTACATACTGGGTATTTGCTCGAATAAAGTGTGTCGGTACAGTACCTGCCTCCAGCCCTCTTCCAATTTAAGCAGTACCATATATATATATATATATATATATATATATATAACAACACCTGAACCTTGCCAGCCCTGAAGACACTAGTCTCTCTTCCCCCCCGACCCCCCTCCTTAAACCAAGAAGCGATTACAGGTATCTTAAACCATAGCCAAACCTTCGGAGGCGACTACATAAGGCTTCCTCAAGGCCATGTTCCCATGCTACCTGCCACATGCACCCCAAATTCGAGACCAATCAATCATTTTCTCCATACCCAGACTTCTAGCAAGGTTCCCACACATTTTAATCTCTTTTTTTATTTTTGCTCTCCTCGCACGGCTACTGTATGTGTCTGCTCTCATCAGGAATAAATGTTAGTAGCCCCTTAAGGGCCAAGTATTTTTACCCCCTCTGCCCACAAAGCTCAAACTGCAGCCAACAAGCTGCTGTCACTACAACGCCTTGACCTCTACAGGTGAAGTTAATTTTCTCTATAACATCAGAGAAACCCCAGCCTTGGGGAGAGGGCCCTAGGAAGTTAAGATGCCCTCCCCGTGACCCCTCTGGGCTATCATTCTGTACCATCAATGACATCACCACTGTGGTAGCATTGTTAATCTCAGGTCTCATTTTTTTTGTTTTTAACATTCATAACTTCAAAACATTTTAAACATTTAAAAAAAATCAAACAATGCATAATGTTCATGTAACAGTTCCCTCTCCCTCTGCCCCCTCCCTGGGAGATCCATTCCTTTGCTACCCTGTGGTGCTGAGGCATACCTGTAGGTACAGAAGAGCTGAGCTGATCTGCGTTGGTGGGAGATCAGGACAGGCTTAGATTCTTCTCTCAAAGTTATTCTCACTGGTGCGTAGCGCCTCCAGCAGTAGTGGGCTCCAAAGAGTTCAGAAGTCAGCCCCCACTATTGCACTCTTTCTCCCCCTGCCCAAGGACTGATAGTCAGACAGGGGTATATTCTGAACAGGATCTTTATTGGGTGGCATACACTGCAGATCTTCTCACAGCGATGCAAGGTCTCAGAGGTTCCATACCTCTGGGTGGTGCTTTGCCCTAGTAATATAGGGCAACACAGTGGCTGAGTCTGATGTTCCCTCAGTCCAAAGACTGAGGGCGAGCATGCTCATCCTGCCATAGGAGAGACTGACAGCTCTCTGCTTACCCTCTCTTTCAGAGCAGGAACAGGACTTCCTCTCTCTTCGAGAGCAGGACTCTCACTAACTTGGTCACACCCTCCTAGTAGGATCAAGAAGGTGCAGGCTCATGATCTATACCTATACCAGATAGGCTTACATAGGCCATGAGTCACCACCTCATTCTATCACTCATAAAAGAGGCATGAGGGAGGTCAAGAGCCCATAGATTTAACCTGTTAATGCCTGCAGCTAACAGGACTTACATAACAAGATAACAGGGGGAAAGACAGGCAGAATATACATACCCTGTTACATTCATTAATTTTTTTAAGAACAAGAACATTGCTTCCAAAATTTGCATTTGTCTTTAACTGAAAAAGTGGTACGATAGAGAACTGCCATTATTTATCTTCAACATCCTTACCAAAAGCTGCTTAAACAATTTGGCTATCTTCCTGTACCTTTTCCTTCACATTCTTCACTCTGTGCATCTCAAGCCCACACCAGCCTGTTACTAAACTTGTGAAAAGTCATAAATAGTCCCACCTGGATGATAACCATCCACTCTGGACTTTCTAACTTATAACACAGTTGCTAACATAGTGGCAAACAGGAAAATAAAACCCGGGCAGGGCGATTATCACGCCGTTCATTTAGGATTAGTGGGCAGGTATAAAAATGCAAGCAGTCACAAAAAGCTTGAATTGGGTCATTTACTTTCCCTGAACAGTTAATCGAGCATGCCATGTTCAGGGTACATATTACCACAACTGGACAGCAGATGACTTGATTCTTGGGGACTCCTTAAATGCAGCTGCCTCCAATCCGGATGGAAGCATCTTTTCTTCAGCAGCAGCAGTATAACAGGTAAGTTTTTAACCCCCACAGCAGACTCCAGTAGTCAATGTCCGAGGTGTAGAAGAAAAAGAACAGGTTAACGTCCTCCACTGTCTCCTCTCTGGATCCTTCCCAGAGAAAAGTAAGTAGTGAGTCCTCAGCGCAAAACCCGAACAGATGACGTCCCTGCAGTTTACCGCTCCACCAAGCCGAGCGATTACTAAACAGAAGTCTCTATGCAAGTGGAAATGTTGCTTTAACCTCATCAGCTGCCATCACAATGCTTTGCGTGGCGGGAAAATCCATCAGCAAAGAGATTAACCCCCTCAGTGCCTGGGGTCCTGCCAGCACTAGTGATCACGTGAGTGTTCATGCGATTGCTTCCAGGAAAAAGAGAGCCAACCCTGATGACGTACAGCATGTCTATAGAACACTGAGAGGGCTGAAGGGCTGGCATTGCAGCCACAGTCCTCTCAGTCTCTCAGCTTTGCCCTATTGCACATTTTCTAAGCTGTTTTGCTGCCTTTGTACTGTGACTACAACCTTTAACTAACTGTTTCTATTGCACTGAATTTGAGACAGAGAACAAGCTTACAGTAATTGAGATGATGTTGCCAGTAATCCAAGTCTGACACAGATAAATTTTTTATTTTGCGAGGTTACAAAATGACAGGCACTATTATACCACCAGACGTAAATTGTAATGCTCCGTGTTATCTGTTCCTGGAGCACGCTGCTTTGTCAGTTTTGATGCATATCCTTACTTAACAGTGTTCGACAATTTTCCAGAGCCTACACTGAACTTAAGGTTTATGTCTTGCATACTCTTTAAATCCATATTTAATGCTCATAGGCCCCTATTACATGTGTAGTGCAACTGTCTTCTCCTTGCTTGTGAAGATTTAAGCTCCAACCATTTGAATAGGGGATTGAATCTTCCTGAGCAGGGGAAAGACTTCATACTGTAGCAATGTCTCTGTAAAGCGCTGCGTACAACTAGCAGTGCTATACAAAAACATGCTATTATTATAGCAAATTGAATAGAAGCTGTATAATGTAGTAAATATCACTGTTCTGTTCTGATTCATTCACTGAACTGTGGTACTGTAGCTAGACCAGAGGTTAAAGGGGCAGTGTTTCCAAGGATAAAATGGAACTAAGGACAGTGGTATGTTTAATAAGCTAAAAGTACTGTATCTGCTTGACTTCTTTAAAAATAAATAAATAAATAAAATATATATATATATATACTGAGTTAAGTTATGGTGAGTAAAAAAAGTGACAAAAACCCTCCACAGTAAAGGATAAAGCAACTGTAAATATTCCTGTATATTCATTTGCATGTCTTAGACAGGTCTGCAACCCTGTCTTTCACCATTATCACCCAGCACACAGCACTTCCACTGCAGCAAGGGATTCTGGGAAATGACATGCAAATGAGCGCACACTGCCACTTTTTGCTTCAAAAACCATTTTAAACATGGTTCCCTATAGGCTTAAGTTTGCTGCATGGTCACAGCTTTGAGCACAGCCAGGGTTAAGGTGCATAGCCAGAAAACCCACCAACAGACAGCTGTTTCGACCTTCCGGTTTGACCGGTCCAAACATATTCTGTAGTTACTAGGTTGGGAACTATGGAAGCGCCCTCCTTTTCAATAGTACTATTAGCACTTACTGGCACTTACTTAAAGGGCGCATTCCTAACAGAAAACAAACAGTGACAGGACACATCTTAGTACTGTTAGCTACAGTATACACATAAATCTATGTACAGGACTCAGCAAAAATAAAAAAGAAATGGGGAGCACTACAGAAAAAAGAGAACTGGAGACAAAAATAACAAAAATGTATTGAGGCATGTAGCCTAATTAAAAAGAGAAGCCTCTAACGCGTTTCTCGTCAGGGGCGCTTCATCAAAGAGTGGTTTCTTAAGTCTAAACGGAGTATCTTTATAGGTCTTCCCCTCTGGAAATGCTGTCTACCTGCATCCCAGGTACAAGAACCCCTGGGAAACAAACAATCAGTGAGAATGAAAACACGGAAAGGAGGCAACATGACTGAAGGGTGAAAACGTACAAAAAAAAAACATAAAAAGTTGGCACAATATAATAAAAAGACTTAAAAAAAGTATAAATAGAACGATATAAAAAATAATAACAGAATGTGGATAAAATAATAATAATCAATAATAGAACAAATGATATAATAGTATAAATTATAATATTAATAATACATGTAAATACACCAATAACTAAAGACTAGAATATATATCCTGATAAACAGAGCAGGGACATTAGATAAAGAAAAAGATATATATATATATATATATATATATATATATATATATATATATATATATATATTTTGAATGAAAAGTTTGACAACGCCTGGATGTGTATCAGCCCCACAGCAGACTCTTGATAACACACAGATCACCAGAAATAGTTAGCACAGATGACCTGTAAAAATGTAATTGTACAAAAATTTAAATGGGAACTCGGATGGTAGTTGTAAGAATGGTGAGTGTAAAAATGTAAAAAAAAAAAAAAAAAAAAATTAATGATATAAAAAACATTAAAAAAAATATATGAAAAAACATAAAAAAATATATTGTAAATCTATAAAAAACAAGAATATATAAAAAAATTATGTGTATAAAATAGAATAAAAATGTGTGTTCCTTCACATAGATGATAGATGATCTTTGTATGGAAATTAAAATGTCCGGGCTGCTTCTTCTTTGGGGTCAGCAACCTCCCAGCAAATTCTAGTAGAGAAAAAAGAGAAAAAAAGCGCCCGATCCATGTGTAAAATCCAATACAAAATTTTAATAAAAGATAAAGACAAATGCACACTCACAATTTGTCAATGCAATATAAGCATTGTATGGGTAAACCCATGCGCCAACATGTGTCTGCTCGCCGACCGCTTGCTTTGATACGTCAGACCTCACTGCTGCCGATGTATCACGATCAGATGTCCCTCCGGCAATTCAGATGAACAGCCTGTGGTTCCTGGCAGGTTGTGTTGGATATTGCGTGCGGCTCAGGGAATGTCCTCCCCTTCCTGGCAGAAGACGCACGAGCTAGTCCACCACCGTAGCTCTGCAAAACCACGTGCCCTACGCGTTTCTTCCAGTTAACGGATTTCATCAGGGGATAACGTGTATTCTCATTGGGCTGCTATTTAAGAGTGTTTCTGTCCAATTGCAGCATGTGAATAAAATACGCCCAATTTTACCATAAGTTAGGTCATCTGTGCTAACAGTGATTGATTGTAATATCAACTAATTATTATATAACAGCTTATAGACTATGCATAATACAATAACATAGAAAGATGAAATTATATCAGAAATATAGATACATGTTGATTAAACATTGATATACATATAACTGTAATTATATAAACAGTGCCCTATTGTTTTTAGATTACTGGGTTTGTATTTAAATGTCAACTTCTAATGATTGTGAATTAATAGCTAATTACAGTTACATGAATATATAGCAATATATTTTAGTTGCATTATCTAGATTTCATACAATAATAGAGACGTCAGAAGTTGCTAATAAAGTGTCAATGATCAATAAATGTTTTTTTGGTTTTAAATATATGTATTTTACTTTTACAAACAATTCTTATTTATCCAATAAACATTGTATCTTTACTAATAAAATAATTGAATGTTGAAATATCATTTATTGTATCATTATAGGATAGGCTTTATAGCAATGTCCGGCCCGCGGGCCGTATAAGGCCCGCGAAGTCATTTGGTCCGGCCCCCGGGAAGCCAGCAAAAATGGTTAAAAAAAAAAAAAATTAAACTCACCCTCTCCTGATTGGCTGCCCGTGCTGTCACTCTGCCAAGATTTTTTTTTTGGCCCGCCTCTTCCTACAGCACTGCCCCCTCCCTTCTCTCCTCCAGTAATGCCGGGCTCCTTAGGCTCCGCCCCCCTGTCCCTCCCTTGAGGCTCCGCGGGCCTGCCAGTCTCAGCTGCACTGGCCATGCTGCTCCAGCAGCCCATCCCCGGGCCCCAGGTAACCCACATACCCCCTCCCAGACACCTTACCCACCCCAACGCGGGAGAGGCCTTATTATTGTGTGTGTTTACAGAGGTGGGCTTATTGTGTGTGTGTGTGTGTCACTGTGTGTGTATCTGTCACTGTGTGTGTGTGTCAATGTCACTGTGTGTGTGTGTGTGTGTGTGTGTGTGTCACTGTCACTGTGTGTGTCACTCTCACTGTGTGTGTCACTGTCACTGTGTGTGTGTGTGTCACTCTCACTGTGTGTGTGTGTGTGTGTGTGTGTGTGTGTGTGTGTCTATCACTCTCACTGTGTGTGTGTGTGTGTCACTCTCACTGTGTGTGTGTGTCACTCTCACTGGGTGTGTGTGTCACTCTCACTGGGTGTGTGTGTCACTCTCACTGTGTGTGTGTGTCACTCTCACTGTGTGTGTGTGTCACTCTCACTGTGTGTGTGTGTCACTCTCACTGTGTGTGTGTGTCACTCTCACTGTGTGTGTGTCACTCTCACTGTGTGTGTGTGTCACTCACTGTGTGTGTGTCACTCTCACTGTGTGTGTGTGTGTGTGTGTCACTCTCACTGTGTGTGTGTGTGTGCGTCACTCTCACTGTGTGTGTGTGTCACTCTCACTGTGTGTGTCACTCTCACTGTGTGTGTCACTCTCACTGTGTGTGTGTGTGTGTGTGTATCACTCTCACTGTGTGTGTGTGTGTGTCACTCTCACTGTGTGTGTGTGTCACTCGCACTGTGTGTGTGTGTGTGTCACTCGCACTGTGTGTGTGTGTGTGTGTCACTCTCACTGTGTGTGTGTGTCACTCTCACTGTGTGTGTGTGTCACTCGCACTGTGTGTGTGTGTCACTCTCACTGTGTGTGTGTGTCACTCGCACTGTGTGTGTGTGTCACTCGCACTGTGTGTGTGTGTCACTCTCACTATGTGTGTGTGTGTTGTGTGTCACTCTCACTGTGTGTGTGTGTGTGTGTGTGTGTGTGTGTGTGTGTGTGTGTGTGTGTGTCACTCTCACTGTGTATGTGTGTGTCACTCTTACTGTGTGTGTGTGTCACTCTCACTGTGTGTGTGTGTCACTCTCACTGTGTGTGTGTGTCACTCTCACTGTGTGTGTGTGTCACTCTCACTGTGTGTGTGTGTCACTCTCACTGTGTGTGTGTCACTTTCACTGTGTGTGTGTGTCACTCACTGTGTGTGTGTCACTCTCACTGTGTGTGTGTGTGTGTGTGTGTGTCACTCTCACTGTGTGTGTGTGTGCGTCACTCTCACTGTGTGTGTGTGTGCGTCACTCTCACTGTGTGTGTGTGTCACACTCACTGTGTGTGTCACTGTCACTGTGTGTGTGTGTGTCTATCACTCTCACTGTGTGTGTCACTCTCACTGTGTGTGTGTGTCACTCTCACTGTGTGTGTGTGTCACTCGCACTGTGTGTGTGTGTCACTCGCACTGTGTGTGTGTGTCACTCGCACTGTGTGTGTGTGTCACTCTCACTGTGTGTGTGTCACTCTCACTGTGTGTGTGTCACTCTCACTGTGTGTGTGTGTGTGTGTCACTCTCACTGTGTGTGTGTGTGTGTGTCACTCTCACTGTGTGTGTGTGTGTGCGTCACTCTCACTGTGTGTGTGTGTGCGTCACTCTCACTGTGTGTGTGTGTGTGTCACTCACTGTGTGTGTGTGTGTCACTCACTGTGTGTGTGTGTCACTCTCACTGTGTGTGTGTGTCACTCTCACTGTGTGTGTGTGTCACTCTCACTGTGTGTGTGTGTCACTCTCACTGTGTGTGTGTGTCACTCTCACTGTGTGTGTGTGTCACTCTCACTGTGTGTGTGTGTCACTCTCACTGTGTGTGTGTGTCACTCTCACTGTGTGTGTCACTCTCACTGTGTGTGTGTGAGTCACTGTCTGTGTCACGGTCACTGTGTATGTGTGTCACTGTCTGTGTGTGGCAGCAGCCGCCTGAGGTGATTAAGGACCTGAGTATCACCAGGGCGGCGCGGATACGCAGCGCTCCAGGGGGGAGAGGGTATAAGAGGAGTGGGGGATGAGGGGGGGAGGGGGTATAAGAGGCTTGGGGGATAGAAGAACGAGTCTGCGGTGGGAGAGACACCTCACTACCGCCTCTCCTCCTCCCCACACCGGGCAGCAGTTGTGGAGGGTACCTGCTCCGATCTCCCCCTGCTCAGATTCCCCCACCCTTGCACACTTACACGGTCCTCCTTCTCCCCACACCGAGAAGCAGTTGCGGAGGGCACCTGCTCCGATCCCCCCCAATCAGAATTCCCTCCCCCTGTGTGTGTCAGAGAGAGTGTGTGTGTGCGTCTGAGAGAGTGTGTCTGAGCGAGTGTGTGTGTGTGTGTCTGAGCGAGTGTGTGTGTGTGTCTGAGCGAGTGTGTGTGTGTGTGTGTGTGTCTGAGCGAGTGTGTGTGTGTGTGTGTGTGTCTGAGAGAGTGTGTGTGTGTGTCTGAGCGGGTGTGTGTGTGTGTCTGAGCGGGTGTGTGTGTCTGAGCGAGTGTGTGTGTGTGGGTGTGTCTGAGAGAGAGAGAGGGAGAGCGTGTGTCAGAGAGGGAGAGTGTGTGTCTGAGAGAGAGAGGGAAAGTGTGTGTCTGAGAGAGAGAGGGAGAGTGTGTGTCTGAGAGGGAGAGTGTGTGTCAGAGAGAGAGGGAGAGTGTGTGTCTGAGAGAGAGAGAGGGAGAGTGTGTGTCTGAGAGAGAGAGGGAGAGTGTGTGTCTGAGAGAGAGAGGGAGAGTGTGTGTCTGAGAGAGAGAGAGGGAGAGTGTGTGTCTGAGAGAGAGAGGGAGAGTGTGTGCCTGAGAGAGAGAGGGAGAGTGTGTGTCAGAGAGAGAGGGAGAGTGTGTGTCTGAGAGAGAGAGGGAGAGTGTGTGTCTGAGAGACAGAGGGAGAGTGTTGTCTGAGAGACAGAGGGAGAGTGTGTGTCTGAGAGAGAGAGGGAGAGTGTGTCTGAGAGAGAGGGAGAGTGTGTCTGAGAGAGAGGGAGAGTGTGTCTGAGAGAGAGAGGGAGAGTGTGTCTGAGAGAGAGGGAGAGTGTGTCTGAGAGAGAGGGAGAGTGTGTCTGAGAGAGAGGGAGAGTGTGTGTCTGAGAGAGAGGGAGAGTGTGTGTCTGAGAGAGAGAGGGAGAGTGTGTGTCTGAGAGAGAGGGAGAGTGTGTGTCTGAGACAGAGAGGGAGAGTGTGTGTTTGAGAGGGATAGTGTGTGTCTGAGAGAGAGAGAGTGTGTGTGTATGAGAGAGTGTCTGAGAGAGAGAGTGTCTGAGAGAGAGAGTGTCTGAGAGAGAGAGAGAGAGAGAGAGAGAGAGAGAGAGAGAGAGAGAGAGTTAGAGAGTGTGTGTCAGAGAGAGTGGGTCTGACAGTCTGAGAGTGGGTCTGACAGTCTGAGAGTGGGTCTGACAGTCTGAGAGTGGGTCTGACAGTCTGAGAGTGGGTCTGACAGTCTGAGAGAGAGTGGGTCTGACAGTCTGAGTGAGAGTGGGTCTGAGAGTGAGAGTGGGTCTGAGAGTGAGAGTGCGTCTGAGAGTGAGAGTGCGTCTGAGAGTGTGCGAGTGGGTCTGAGAGTGTGCGAGTGGGTCTGAGAGTGTGCGAGTGGGTCTGAGAGTGTGCGAGTGGGTCTGAGAGTGTGCGAGTGGGTCTGAGAGTGTGCGAGTGGGTCTGAGAGTGTGCGAGTGGGTCTGAGAGTGTGCGAGTGGGTCTGAGAGTGTGCGAGTGGGTCTGAGAGTGTGCGAGTGGGTCTGAGAGTCTGCGAGTGGGTCTGAGAGTCTGCGAGTGGGTCTGAGAGTCTGCGAGTGGGTCTGAGAGTCTGCGAGTGGGTCTGAGAGTCTGCGAGTGGGTCTGAGAGTCTGCGAGTGGGTGTGAGAGTCTGCGAGTGGGTCTGAGAGTCTGCGAGTGGGTCTGAGAGTCTGCGAGTGGGTCTGAGAGTCTGCGAGTGGGTCTGAGAGAGAGTGGGTCTGAGAGAGAGTGGGTCTTAGAGAGAGTGGGTCTGAGAGCCTGAGAGAGAGAGTGGGTCTGAGAGAGAGAGTGGGTCTGAGAGAGAGAGTGGGTCTGAGAGTCTGAGAGAGAGAGTGGGTCTGAGAGAGAGAGTGGGTCTGAGAGTCTGAGAGAGAGAGTGGGTCTGAGAGTCTGATTTCCCTACCCCCTGCCCGATTTCTGTGTGTGTGTGCGCGTGTGCATTTGCATTTGCGTGTGCACAGACACCAACCCACAGTCAGTCAGTCACCCAAAGAGAAGCAGTTCCAGCCATCACATTAGTGGTGAGTTCATTAAATGTTTCACCAAATACAGCAGGCTAATTTTTAAGTTGATCATTTTGGATGGCCCTCGAAAGATTTTATAAATATCAAAATGGCCCTTGGCAGAAAAAAGGTTCCCCACCCCTGCTTTATAGGATAGTATAGATGTGATGGTTTAAGCATATAAATAATGTTAGCAATGAATAATTATGAAAAATTAAGGTTATATTTATTATTGTTCTAAATGGGTAATTCATTCATAGAATTTATTTATGAAACCAATTCCGCAATAATCAATATTCAATTACTAAAAGAAATGAAAAAAGATATACAGATGAACATAAATTATCAATAGACTCCATTAAAATATAAATAAAAAACATACAAATGTAAGTAATCAATTCAACCTCAATAGAACCACAAATATAATTAAAAATATAACTGATAAAAATATATACATTAAACAATGATAAACATGAATTTAAACCTAAAAAACACTGGTGGCATATGTCAAACAGATAATACAATAATAAAAAAAATGAAAGAAATATTAAATCTAATATATTAATAAAGAAATATAACAAAAAGACCCTAACTCAAAACTTATACTGAAAATACTAAAGTAATCATACAGTAAATGATTTTTTTTATATATCTACGATCGTAGAGACATAAGATGGACCATACCACAAGACTTATCTCAAACAATATCAATAGATAAGACTTGATGTAATTTATATAGACCATTAGTCAACCACACCATGGTTATAAAAAATAGTGTGGTTTTCCAGTGATTTTATAATCTACAGGTTGTACCAAGTGAAGACATATAGAAACCAATAGAAATTAAACTCAACGAATAGATGGTATAGTATAGAAATTCCATCGTTTGAATATCAGAAATTTATAAATTCGTTGGAGGGATCGTCAAAGAAAGAAAGAGGACAAGTCACAAAACTAGACAATCCAGATATCATAAATCAATATTAATTTAGTGATCTTTGTTTGTGAGTTAAAATGAAATAAATTAAATTATGTGATATTATTGATTATAAATTGTGTATTTTTGATTTATCTATATAAAAAATATATTTAAATAACATATTTTTTAATCCTGTGAATTGTGTATGTGTTTGTGAAAATAATTAAAAAGTGATTTAATTTGACCTATATTTAGTATAAAGTGATTGTAAGGGAAGTGAAAATGATTTACTATGTAAATCTATGTGTACTAATTATTATATATTTAATGTCGTGCAACCATTTAAATACATATGTGAAAAATAAATGTATAATTTAATTGTGTACCCAGCCAAAGGCCTCTTAGGAATGATGTCTTGTTGATCTAATAGCAAAAAAGACGGTGCAAAACAGCGCTAAAGAACATAAGCCCCTATTGGGACAATTAATAAAAAATGGCAGCCAGACAACAACTGACTGTACAGTCAGTAACACAAGTGAAAAGGAAAAAAGACAATGTCGGCGCCAAACAATAAAAATGAATCAAACCATATGGTGAATAGTCCAAATCAAAGTCCTTGGATGATACAGGTGGGTGGGCAAATGCAAACTCTCTCCAGGACGTGACGTGATATATGAAAAATAAAAAGAAATAATTATAGTGCAGTATGCCAATACATAGGGACATAAAAACATATAACACTAACAACATGAAACATACAAGACAGACTAACAACAACAACAGGCCAGACTAAAAATAATAAAAAAGCTATTTACACTACTGACACACTTTATTAAAGTGTGGCCGGTACCGCAAGCCGGGAGATTTCCCGGCTTGCTATTGGCCGCCCCTCGGCGTGCCGCGCGTCATAGACGCGCGGTCACGCGTCTTCGGGAGCGTGCGCCCCCTGCACGCGCGTCCAGGGGCTCCCCGAGGGAGCCCTGGTGTCCCGCGATCGCGGGACAGCGGCAGGGGGTTCCGGGGGACCCGGCGGACCCGGCAGCGGTAGGGAGAGCGCCCCGATCGGAGGGCGCTCTTCCGCTGCTTCGGCGCGCGCCCATCACTCTCGGGCGCGCGCCAGGCTACTGCTGCGGCCAAGAACGGGCAAATGCTCGAATAAACTTGGCCGCAGCAGTATTATCAACTAATGTTGGACTCTGGATGTGGCTATCACACACCAATCCGGGGGGGGGGGGGGGTAAAATCGTTACCCTACTCACAGAATTATGGACAATAAAAGGCAGCAGGACTGGAATCACTTTTACGAATCCAAGATGGCGGCCGTAGCTCTCTCTCCGGCTTCTCCACGTGTGGCAGATGCTGTGTAGAGCTTCCTGGACGTGGCGTCACGCTCTCTTCTCCTGCCGGTCTCCTATCCTCCCAATCTGGGCATGTAACTCCTCTCCCTTGCCTCCTGGCCGTATAGTGTGCTCACCAGCTCCAGATGCAGTCAAATGCTTCTAAAAATGGTATCTTCCCGTATATATAGATATATATGATGCTACAGTATAAGAGAAAGTATGCAACTTAAAGGATACAAAACAATTCATCAAATGTCACTAAAAAGAAACATTAAAGTATCCCAAATTGAATAAAAAAAAGATTTGGCCTTCCTAAAGGTAGTTCTTTGACCTTGTTCAATAGACATACAGTACACAAATCTTTATCGAAGGTGAGTACCCCTCAATGTTTATGAATGATAGAGTGGATCTGATCTGCCTGTCTGCTATACTGAGTGACAAAGAAAGGGGAAGACTCAACTGTACTGTCCTGACTAATATTAGAACTATCATATCTTTGCCTAGATTTATTTAGTGGCTGAGATAATTCCGCACGTGTAAATGATTTAACGTACATGTGAGCCTCCTCGATATCTTATTTTCTGTATCATTGAGGGAAAATCTATTTGACAGCTCAATGGCTTGATGGTCAAAAGATTCCTCACTGGAACAAAGCTGTCTGAGGCGGAGAAACTGGGCATTTGGTATAACACGGGAGAGTGACCTCGGGTAACTACTATCAACTTTAAGTAGTGTATTCCTCGAGTTAGGCTTTCGAAAAATATCAGTTTGTATACTACCTGTGATAGCAATGAATAAAGAAATATCAAGATAATTAATGTGAATAGAGTGTTGTTCATAAGTAAATGTAAGATTCAATAAATTTGAATTAAGTGATTGAATAAAGGTGTCCAGTGCTTGTGAATCCCCTTCCCAAATCATGTCATCAATATAACACTTGTAGAAAATGATATGGTGCCGCAAAGCATTAACATCACCGAAAATGTGTCTGGATTCCCAAAGACCCATAAACGAATTAGCATAAGAAGGGGCAAAAGAAGTGCCCATAGCAGTGCCCCGTGTTTGTAATAGAATTGTGAATCGAAAGAAAAATAATTGTGCGTGAGAAGAAAGGTGAAAGAATCCAAAAGCAAAGTGCGAAGTGAAATAGAAAGTGAGGAAGACTGAAGAAATAATTGGCTTGCTTTGATACCCTAGTCATGATCAATAATGAAGTATAGAGACATCACATCCATCGTGACCCATCATATAGTTTATATGCCACGTAACAGTTTTGATGGCAGATAACAGATCCAAAGAGTCTCTCAAAAAGGACGGTTAATTTTTAACTAATGGCTGCAGAAAGCCATCAACATAGCGCGACAACCCATCTCCCAAAGATCCAATACTAGCCACAATGGGCAGCCCCAGAGGGCGGACCAGTGACTTGTGGATCTTTGGGAGTTGATGAAAATGGGCACAATAGGTGAAGGATTAAACAAATAATCATACTCTTGGGATTCAGAACAAGAAGAATCTTACCCATATCAAGTAATTCCTTTAAAGCAAGTGAAAAACTTGAAGTGGGATTTTGAGGTATTAGTCCAGGGGTCTCCAAACTTATCCTCAAGAGCTGCACACAGACCAGCTTTTATGGATATCCCTGTTTCAGCACAGGTGGCTCAATCAGTGGCCCAGTCAGGCACTGAGGCACTGATTGAGCCACCTGTGCTAAAACAGGGATATCCATAAAAGCTGGTTTGTGTGCAGCTCTTGAGGACAGGTTTGGAGACCCCTGTATTAGTCTATAGGAGTTGACATCACTTTTAAGTCCTGAATGTAACTGACCAAAGAAACTGAAAGAAGAAGGGATCTCTGGATCTAGCTCCTGAAATTGTTCAGCATACAAATCATCAACGTCAGACAATGCACATTGATCTTTGAATGTGGATAAATCCACAACAGGATCCGGTTCCACCCCAACAACCGAATCAAAAGGAAAGACCCTAGATGTGGAATAGAGCGAAACCTAAGATATAGCATGCCCACAAAAATATTTCTTAGGCCTCGGGCATGGACAGCGCTTAGGCGCTGACCCGTGCTGAGGCACGCTTACCTGTGAGCCCCTGCAGCCGCAATGAGAGCGGCTTTAGCAGGGGCTCACGCACGCTTCCGCAAGCGTGTGGAAGCGTAGGTCTTAGAATTTTTTTTCGTTTCAAGCGCTCACGGGAGCGCAGGGCCGATCATGTGAGCGGTTCGCCCAATGAGGGCGAACCAGCTCCGTGACTTCACTGGCCCACCCCCCGACACACCCCCGGATGGTGCGCTAACCAAGGCCAGGGAAAGCACCCGTTTTCCCTCAGCGCGTCTCCGCACGGCTGCTGCAACCCTGGACGCAGCCTAAAAGAGACCGTTTATTAATACATTTTTGAAGGTCAATTATAGTTTCAAAAAGATTAAAATCTTGATGGGGAGCAAAGCTAAGACCCTTGTTGAGAATAGTTAGTTGATCCATCGTTAATGCTTGTTGGAAATATTAATGACATTGTCCACTTGTTCCCCTAGGAGTATTTCTTCCTTTTGCTTGAGCCTCTGGCTCCCCCTCTTCTTTGATTATCTCCTGGTCCTCGCTCATTTTCTGACTCACGTTGAAATAAAGAGTATGATGGCCGATCTTCATTCCTAGATGGCCCCGCAGAGGGATTCTGGGAAGGGATTTGTTCAGGGGAGATATATCTTTCTCTCCAATTTTCTTCATTATCACAGAAAGAAACACCTTGGGAACGACTATTATTATCAGAAAAGTCTGATTCGAAGCTAGAATCTTCCATCTGTCAGTGTTTAAGAATTGACTTGCTGGGAGTCTTAAAATCCTCTCGTTTTTTGTTATTTGCCTTTGAATGTGACTTGGGGGACTATGCACTAAGCTCCGAACTTTCGCGCCGGGCTGAAAAAAATTAGCACGTCCGATAAAAAATGAAGCCAGCGGCGCGATTCACTAAGGCCCTCAGCCCATTTTTTATCGGACGTGCCCAAAACTGGCTTATCGTGCGTGCAATGTATTTCCCCCCTGCTATCGCACTTAAAGTTCCCGTACGATAACTGATTGAAAAAAAAGCCGCTTGTAACATTTGCATGGAGATTTGCCATCTCCATGCAAGGCTGTTACAGGCGATCGTACAATAAATAAATACATTTTCATTATAGTGTACATGAGCAGGGGGTCTCCCGAGATGAACCGCATTGGTTTCAGGTCCGAGAACTCCCTACTTTAGGAGATACAGGCCCCGTTATGGGGTGCCGGTATCCCCTGCAGAATTTCAATGTCCTGGTCACGTGACGCGGACGCTTGAAAGTGCAGGGGATACCAGCACCCCATAATGGGGCCTGTATCTCCTGAAGTAAGGGGTCCTCGGACCTGAAACCAACGCGGGTCAGCTCAGGAGACCCGCTGCACATCTACACTATAATCAAAATGTATATTTATTTAAGAATTAACAAACATCAATACACGACCCCCCTCCCGCCCGCCTCCCTAACACATACAGTACAATAATGTGCAAAATAACTATTATCCAGATATGGATAATAGATTATTTGCCCATTATTAAACACTGCATTAGCATTCCTAAATAAAGTCAATAAAAACAGCAGCCAGCTAATCCAATGAATACAAGCAGTAACAACATCAACAATGAATTAATGAAACCATTAACCAATGAAACCAATTAATTCCTAAACCAACTCAAAATGAATAGTAACACTAACCAATCAAACCAATTAATTACAACAACATTAATGAATGTAAACATTAAAAGACAAAGAAATACATTCAAACAATCTCTGAAAGAACCATAAAACGCATTAGCCAACATAATACAACATTAACTACAAACGAACACCAATCGCAAACATTTTATTACATTAAGCAGGAAAAATACAAACAATTACATCCACATAAGAAACTGACATTAAAAAAACCAAAAGCAATACCAAGTCAGAAATATTGTAATAATAATGTATTAATCTGTACCCTAAAGTGGTACAGATTAATATATTATCAGTCAATGTGCCTCCCCCAAAAAATCAACAATCACATCCAATGAACAAACCTGTAAAAAAAAGACATTTACAAACATTGAATATCTTACTTACCATTAGAAGCGGTGGCCCTCCGACTCCCGGGGTAACAGGAAGCTCACGTACCTTGAAGGCCTCCAACAGCATCCGATGCCATCCGCCATGAAGATCCGGATCAGGTACCCCAATCTTCTTTTTTCTTTCTTTAATCACCTTTTTCTATCTTCATCTGTAACCATTTCTTGTTCTTCTTTATCTTCTTTCTTCATCTGTCAATCCAAAATACCCCATGTTAAATCCCAGCCGATGCTGTCTCGTCGGCTTCTTGGGCTCAAATGAGGCGTCACGGCCTTAAATATGGCTAGTGACGTCACATTTAGCCTCAAAATGGTTAACAGCCACCTGATTGGCTGTTCAAACCATGTTCCGACTTAATTTTTTTTTATTTCATATGACGTCACTTAAAGGGAATGATGCCAGCCAATCAGAATGGCTGTGCTTCATTTGCCTTTAAGATGACGTCACGAAGCCGGCGTCACATGGTATTTCAGCCAATCAGATTTTGGGAACCGATTGGCTGAAATACCATGTGACGCCGGCCATCTTGGATTTCGTGACGTCATCTTAAAGGCAAATGAAGCACAGCCATTCTGATTGGCTGGCATCATTCCCTTTAAGTGACGTCATGTAAAAGCACTTGGAAACGGAGTTCAAACCACGTATAGGCTTTATTAAAAAAAACATAAAAAACGGAAAAAAGCCCTTGGGTCTAACACCAAAGGGGCTGTACTGTAAATTAAAATCCCCTCCAAGTGCTTTTGTGACTTGGTGCAAGCACACGGAGGAACTATTCTACTTCACTTTGGGGATTGAAAGAAAAGATACCATTCTATGTGTGAGCTCACACGTGGCCGTGTGAGTATTGTAATTTCATCCCCTTATTCACCTAACCTTTATCTCCTTCATTTTAATAGGAGTATCCCTTGTATTTATATATTTTTTGGATGCGGAGAGGATAGAGATACCTCCCTCAAGATTGCACTCACATCTGCCCGTGTGAGTGTTTGCAGCATTTTTTCTGCTTTCTATATATACTCCCCTTACCATTTGTATTTAACCATTGTTCATTTGAACTGTATTGTCCCTAAACATTCTGTGTTGTCCATTTATTTGGAGGGGAACTTCGGATTTAACGGTAGCCGGACATCTGAAGAATCCATCATCAAGACCCGAAGAAAAGAAACTTCGCACCAGGAGACACCAGAAGAAAGAAAGAAAAGAAACCTTGATGTGACGGCATTTACACAAGGCCGTGTAAGTGTTTACGTTATCACACACTTTATTGTCCCCACGTTTGTTAGCCCGGGAACTTACACTCCCGAGCTGAATAATTTGTTACCATTTAATATACCTCAACCTGTGCTCCCCCTTTTTCTCTTTTGTCTCAATAAACAATATCACACCAGTCATCTATACTGTGGTCCCAAAGTATGGCAAATAATACAGTACACACAATACAATACTGTAACAACAATGATGGTTGTACCCCAAAGTACTGAGGGTTCCCTGAGAAGCTGGAACCCTGATGTCCGCAGGACAAATCCCACCCCGAAGTGTGAGGGTAGCGCTACCCCCAATGAAGTTTCACAGCTTAGGGTACGGATGATGTCCGTCCTTTAGGCCTGCACACGTGGTGGGGTCTCCGTCCAGAGGAACTCCATGCAGTCGGACATCCTGCTCGAGCTGCAACCTAACACTAATGGGGATCACTAAACTATGGCCAACCCTACAACACCCATCTTCTGTGCAGGGAAAGCCAACTGGGGCCTGCGGGCAAATCTTGTCTAGTCCAGGGGCTTACTAGGTCCCTGGACACCACTTCTTCCGTTGCTGCCTCAGACAGGACTGGTCAAGTCACCTTCAGTCCCATTGAGGAAAACCTGTCTCCTCCTGCTTCCTTCCAGCCACCCATAAGCAACATGGTCACCACAGCCCTCCTTGTGGCACCATTCCCAACATTGCTGCCGCAATACAGTGTCCCTGTGTCCATTCCCAACCTAAAGATAGCCGCCGCAACTGATACAGCAGGTAATGAGGTCTCTGCTCCTGAGAGGTTACAATCTAGAGGGGATAAGGTATTTGGTAGGAAATTCCGGAGAGTAGGGGTCGCACAGGGTAAGTGTTGTAGGCAGGAGGAGAGGCGGATGTCTTGTGCAGCAGGGGTATATTTGGGGACGAGGGCTGAGATGTAAGTGGGGGGCAACATAGTTGAGAGCTTTGTACTATAAGTCAGAGCTACTATAGGGTTTACATTTGATTTCAGGGGATATGGAATGCCAGTGTAGGGATTTGCATAGCGGAGCAGCAGAAGTGAAGTGGTGATTGAGGTAGATGAGTCTGGCAACAGCATTTGTGATGGATTAAAGTTGGGACAGGCGGACAAGGGGAATCCCAACCAAGAGAAGGTTGCAGTTGTGAAAACTGGGGAAAATCAGTACAAAAAACAGCACTGTTTTTATTAAAGAAAAATATGTCTAATAGAAAGCAATTTCATTGTTTGCTTGGATGAATCTGGTGCAATTGTTTTGCATTGATTTTACTCATGTTTTGCAGCGATGAGGGGATAGAAAGTGACAGAGGAACTCACTTAACCTCCATAATAATATGAGCCTTGTGTTCTATGTTGGGGATCAAGCAAAGGTTTCATGTAATACAGTGGCGGCCGATCTGAGTCTTCTGCGGCCGCCACCGCAATGTGCGGGCAGACTCCGGGCAGACGCGGCTGGTGACGCGTGCCGCGCGTCACTGTGGCGCCGGTCACACGTTCCGCCGGCATCCCTGGGTAAGGGGAACAGGGGAATGGAGGGAAGATGCGGGAAGAGGCGGAGCAGAGGCAGCCAGGGGGTCGCGAGGGGAGGGGAAGACGCGCGAAGCTGCCGAAGCAGAGGCAGAGCAGCCAAGCAGCCATGGGGTCGCGAGGGGAGGGGAAGATGCGGCTGAGCGCGGGCAAGTTCGGCACCAGCCAAAAAAAGCCCCGGAAATTTACGGGCATTTGTTAGATTGAAGCTGGCCGCAGCAGTAATAATAAAAAAATAAAAAAACAGTCCCCTAGGGAGAGCAAATTAATTGCACCCACAAAAAGAAATTGAGTCAGTTTTTAATCAAATCTGGCAAACACTGGTTGCCATACTGTTCTGACAAGACAATTAATTGTTCAAGAGATTGATTCGGAATTCCGATCTCAGCCACGAGTGCACACATGAATAACACCAACACCAGTTGTTATGAGAAAATATAATTTATTGGGTACTTGGCTTCGGATATATTTCAGCAATCTATGGCACTCAGGATACCGCTCATGATGTCATCAACAACCAGGGGACTCCCATCATCGGTTAAGATGAACTGCCTGGTCAATAGTTGCTGTTCTCTGATCAATTTGTACTGCGCGCAGTCCTGAGTATACCATTAGCTTTGCCACAGTTGAGAGTCTGGCACATTTCTATGCTGTACAAATGTATCAGAGAACACATCCAGGCATTCAGCCAACATCCCAGTTAGGGAGGCAAGAGAGTCCAGCTATATCTCACACTTTCTCATAACAATTATTCTAACTGTTATTTTCCATCAGTATCCTGTTCACAGCAAAATTACTACATTTAAGTATATCTGTAAGAGACAGAAGTTAACCCATCATGCACCTTGGCCATCAGAAACACAAGAAGTTTAATTCTCATTACACCATACTTACCTAGCATTATTATGGCCATTAGAGAACCTCAAAGTAAAGCCACAAGATGAATCCCTTACCAGCCTATGACAGGAAGGGATAAGTCATTGCATTTTCCCTCTGACCCTCAGCTGCCCACCACTCTGCAAGATAACATAAGGGTCAATATTTTCCTGTCTCAATTACAGGAACAAGTGACAAACTATCTTCAGTTTGCCAAAGGGATATGTTCCCTCTGAAGGATAGGCAAGCAAAAATTGGAAAAAAGGCAGAGCACTGCCAAAAACTAGGAGGAGGCCAACACAGAAAAATGTATTTAATGAATAAACGGATCATAAACTCTATTACTCATTGGAGTTGTCTTGCGGAGTGTTTTAAAAAGTCATAAGGATACAATTAACCCTTGAAGCACCGGCTGTTACCGACCCTTGAAGGATAGGACAGATGCCCCTCTAGAGAGTGTAAGTCCAGGAATTACAGTGATAGTTACAAATTTTGGGAAAACATCACGCTTGGAAGCTAATTGGGGAGGACTATTCTCAGTAACTCAAAATTTTACAGTAGTCCTCATTTGTAGGCATGTGCCGTATGGGCCCATGTGAGGTGAACTCTCCTACACCTTTGGGTGGGACTGAAAAAGTCCTATATGACAATGTAGTGAGAGGGGTACAGTATAGCTATAGATAGATTTTCCCTAAACCCTAGACGCCACACGTCATGTATACATATTGGGGAAATCCCCCCTTCTATAATATGGATGGTGAATTTAATTTAATTACCTAGTATACTACCTTCGTTAAGGAAGATAAGGTTTCAATTTGTGGGAAAATCAGAATGTGAGTAATGTCATGCACAAATTTGGTTATGTGTATGTAAAATCTCTGTCAAAGGGTAATTGGTGCACTTATGTGACCATTCTCCAGGTTACTACTTTAGAATGAAAACGTTCTATCCTAGTAATAGAAAACATTACACAGTAATTATAATACAATGTCAATGATAGACGTCAGAGTCCGATTTTAGATATATTTGGAATTGGTAGCTTGCCTTGGGCCAAATAAGGCTGCCTGACATGGAGATTCGAATAACAGTTTTTCTTTATTGGGTTTGAAGCCTGTCTTTAAGTCACTACTGGCTTTATTCATGCATTAAATATGGCAAGCAGCCTCTAGCTGATCCATAAGACTTGGAAACAGATTTATTAGATAGCCTGGATGTTCTGCATGGTTTCCGTGGAAGATCATTTGTCCCAGACATGAAACAATGCATTTTTAGACTTGTGATAGCAGTCCCTTTAAGGGATAGAAATACTGGATGCATTAATGTCAGGTAGAGTGCATTCTTTTCCATTCAGTACAGTGACAGTGGTTACTTCGAGAGTAGTCTGTTCAACTGGAAAAGTGATACAAAGGTGCTACAATTTACCATACTGTGCAGTTACACATGCTTTGAAACTCAATGAATGCATCACTTAGCCCTGTTCATTCAAAAAAGGTGACGTTACATTTATTCTCAGCAACTCAAAATAATAATTCTTCATTCAGTTGCTCACGCTTGAATTCACGTAGACAGGAAAGAAAGCAGCAAATTACATTTTAGCTAGTGTCATATTTGTGCAGTATTCCTTCAGGGCATTTTTCTGTTAAAGGTGCAGTTCTACTTGCTCAAAACAATACCAATTATTTTATGCCACTCCCCCAAATGCTGTTCATAATTAATTAAATGCACACAACTGTTTCAAATCAAATAATGTGAGTCATTTTAATAATATTGTGTCAAAGTTTTGTCGGATAAATGACATTTTGTGCTCATTGGAATTTCCCCTGATCATGGCTTCCCCATTAGTGCTAAACTAATTACTAGATTATTAGTGTGCAGATATCCCTTGGGAAGTTCTTCATGTATGTGGAACTCTGTAACCTTAATATGTGGTACATTAAGTTAACACCCATTAATGTGTTTTTTTTAATAGTAATATCTGCCATATATATTGATGATGCGTGACTGCTATTTTGACCTCACAAAGTTTCTATAACTATTTAAGTAGAATTATAAAGTTTTAGACTCAATAACTCTGTGACGGTAATGGGGTAACCAGGCTATACAATAAAGGTTACGCCTATCTGGTTACCCCTGGGAACCGTGGGTCCCTGGCAGCTACATAGCAAAATAAGCCAGGGGCCATGTATTATCACATGTAAAAGTTAAAGTACCCCTGCTTTTCCACATTTCATGTTCCCATTGCCCTATACTCATGAAACTTTCTATGTGTAAGTTTTATGTGGGATATTTGGGTACAAATGCAATTGTTTTGTTTGCAGGAGTTCGGGGGCCAAAATTACCGGTAGTCCCCATATTCTCTACGGCGTGCAGGCATGATTTGTCGGTACGCGGGCTGAATTACACCGGGGATGCCCAATGTCCCCCTGACTCCTGGTTTTCAAGATATCCCAGTCCTATTTCCCTTACGACTATGGGTCTCCCCAAGTTATCATATGTATTAAAGTATGTTTAATTATAGTTTTGCATTTACTATAAATGTCTATTCAGACAGCCTGGGCATCCATATCTGAGTTCAAAGAGGAGACGGGATGTTGAGAGGTGTCGGGGTGTTAAGTGGCCGGGGCAGGGCAGAGTACTGGCTCCAGGTAACAGAGACCCGCTGCGTGGGAGGACACTCCGGTCTGCCAGACTCAGCGGAGCCTGCCCAGTAGGTGGCAACGGGTTGACTGGGGGAAGCAGCAGAATGTCGATGCGTTTCCCATTGGTCCATTCATATGTCCCGCCCATGGGGCATCCTGAGCTGGTTTGGCATGCCCCCTCCTCTGACGTCAGCCAAAGCACAAGCCCCTATTCCTATTGGCTAGTGGGAGGGAATTCTCACTCTCTGATTGGTTGCTCCTGCTTCCTCCATGCTGAACATAGTACAGCAGAGGGTATGTAAGGAGGTGTAATGTGTGCTCACCACAAACGTGCTACACCGCGAGGCTGAGGTGGGGATGTATATAACCACCGCCCTACAACCGTGAGACCAGGTCTGGATTTCAGATTCTGGGTCGTGTAGCCAGGTCAGGGTAGGAGAGTTCGGGTAAGTCGTGGTACTTGCCGTAGTCAACGGTTGGAGAGAGGAGAGTAGTCGTAATCCGTAGTCGTGGAGAGAGTGGGTGTTCAGAAGCAAGCCGAGGTCCAGGGGCACAGAAGAGAAGTCCAGGTACGAGCAGGGATCACAACGAAACGTCAGGCAAGGCACAGTAACAGCAACGAACAGCAAGCACGGGTACACAAACAAGAGTTTATGCTCAACCAGTTTGTGGGACGACTGGCTCAGTACTTAAAGGGCAGACAGCCAATGGTAAAGGCAACACACAGCTGCAAGGTAACGAAAGGGAACCGCCCCTCAGACATTCAGTCCACTGATAGGCAGGGGTGGGGGAAAGTACAGGTGAGGAGTAATTTACAGCATTAATCCCTCGTGTAGTTCTGGAAATACGGCGCCGCCGTGTATTGGAGACAGAAGCGCCCTCTGTTGCATCGCGGAAGGTGGAAGTCAGGCATCTGGACCAAGTTCTGAGAATTGAACGTAGCAGTCGCAGGTAGGTTCTTTAGGGGAAAAGAGTACCAGGAAGCCCAAGTGTATATCCCGGTCAGGGTAAGCCTACCGAAGCAGGCGCCCTGTACCTATTTAAGCCTAGATTTCACCCCCAGTAAGTGTGTATTTATCTTTATTTTGTATAATTCTTTGTGTTGTACGCAGGTTTACCAGAGAAAACTGCATTTTATGCTTACTACCTTGTTTTGCCTAGTGAATGATCCCAGTACAAATATAAATAAGTGTTAAAAGTCCTGGTCTCCTGTGACAAACTCCTCTGTGATTCATGTACAGTACTTGGTTGCATGTCATAATAATTGATTGGTTCAATGTATCAGTAACCCTCAAAGCCCTAAATTCCAAACTCCGCTTCTTGAACAAATTAACCAATGGAAATTAAAAGGTGCCTTTATATGTTCATCATGATGTGGATAGTAATTCGACTCCTGACTAAACTTTTGCTAAGTGAAACGCGTAGAATCTTTGAGACGAAGCACCCGATTGGGGAAAGGAACTCTTGCCAAGGCTGTCGAGGTTTCCAGGTGGCCGCTACCGGAAGCAACACCAGCTGGCATCTAACAACTGATCCCTTCGGTGTCGCTGAAGTGGAGGGATCGCCGCTCCACAGAGATTCTGTTTTTATTGTTACACGCCTTAAAGAATGGCCTAAATGTGAGTGCGCATTTGAGAGACTTGTGTTTATTATCTTATAAAGTTTTACACACATCTTGCGCGGTGGTGTTATCTTCTCTAATTCTGAGGTAATCTACATCATTTCCCCTACTTGCCACAGATTGTGTTACACTCAATGATACTCACCAGGATGCGAGTATAACATTTGGAGGTTTTCTACATTGTATTTCCATCTACTCTGACAATACTACTGTATGGTCTATTTCTGTTTCTTATTCCTTTACCTGATGTCCCCCACTCCCTCATCTCTTTGGAATTGCTTCACCCTTCAACACCACATTAGTGGAATTCAATAAATACCAACATTAAACACTTTTAAAGGTTTATTAAATAAAAAATAAACATTAAAATAGGAAAAAAAATGCAGAAATAGTTATTACTAAATATAATGTACCATCAACCCTGCCATCAATATAGTATGGTCCAAGTATGGAAATGCCTCACTCCAGCAGTAAAGAGGTTAAATGCCTACAAAAACTACATAAACAAATAATAATTAATCATTAGTAATTATGGACACACTGAATATGTATTAATAAACAAGTTATATTTTTCACCCATTAAAGCAAATTATGTAGTCGTTAGATGAGTCAACCCACATTAGCCATTTATTTACATGACTCTTTAAAGGAAGTTTGCAATACTTTACTTTTCCATTGCAAATTATTAGTAGTTTGAACTGGCAAGATGCTTCCATAGATTTTGCCCAACTCTGTTCTATTGGCTAAGCTGTCCCATTTTAGGACTAAAAGTTCACACTTAGATCGGGGAAACTTTTTTTTTTAAGAGCCAGCGCTTTGTTAGGCGGGGGAGAGGGGGGCTCTGTGTCACTGTCTGTGTGTGTGTCTGTGACACTGACACACACACACACACACACACACACACACACACACACACACACACACACACACACACACACACACACACACACACACACACACCACTCTCTGCCACAGTGTGCATTAAGAGCAGGGATGGGGCAGAGTATAGAAGGACTTCGACTAGCCCCCCCCTACTCCAACTAGCTCTGCCCCCAGCCCCCTACCCTCAAATGGGACTCTTCCCCCCTCCCCCCCCCCACCACCTCCTCTGCTCACCGATTCTGAGAGCATGTATCCTAAATAAAACAGTATATATTGTATATATTGTAATGCTGCTGCACTTTCCGTAGTATACAGTACTGTATATTTGCAGAATTTTTCCATGAATCTTTGAGACAAAAACAATTTTTTTAGCAAACAAAGCACTTCAACTCCTCTCAGAACAGAAACAGCACAGCACTCAAGGCATTATTTGATCTTTATTGAGCATTTCTCTGCTACTTACAAGAAATCGTCTCCAATTAATGAAGGGCTTCAAACACACCTACTGTAAGGAAGGATTGTCAGACTATGCAAAATATAAACCTTTTGATTAATTCCTTCCTTCTCAGCAGTTTCCAGCCATTGTTATCACGTATCAAAAGCTTAGATTTCACTAATTCTGCGGTTATAATGGGAGTGTTATATAGTGCTAATGCAGGAGTTCAAACGTTTCTCTGTTGGTTTGTGTGCAGGACCATTGCCTGAAAGGAGCCAACGTCCTGCCTGATACCACGTAGTAATATATATTGGGTTTGCAATCAAGTTAAAACACTCCGTAATATATCATTTTACATAGTTAATCTATTTTAAATGTAGACAACATATACTTTATTCTATATCCGTACTTGCAATATATTGATCCAGAGGACGCAAACAAAAAACCCTAGTGAAATATTATCTAATGATATCTTATAAGGGGGAAAATACATTCCTTCTCGTCTCCAAATAAAAGCAGTAAGATTACTCCTTGGATCAACATCCTTTCCCATGTATACTTATTTGGTATATCCCTGAATACCTTTCCTTTCTAAAAATATGTCCAACCTTTTTTTGAAGATATCTATTGTATCTGTCATCACAATCTACATTGGTAATGAATTCCACATTTTAACTGCCCTTACTGTAAAGAACCCTTTCATTTGTTGCTGGTGAAATCTCCTTTCCTCCAACCTTAAGGGATGCCCCCGAGTCCTTTGTACAGTCCTTGGGATAGTTCTTTTGAAAGTTCCTTGTATTGTCCTCAAATATATTTATATAGTTATCATTTCCCCTGTTAGACGTCTCTTTTCTAATGTAAACACATTTTAATTTAGCTAGCCTCGCCTCATAAATAAGATTATCTATCCCCTTTATTAATTTGGTGGCTCTTATCTGCACTCTCTCTAGTTCCATAATGTCTTTTCTAAGGAGTGGCGCCCAAAACTGGACTCCATATTCAAGGTGTGATCTTACTAATGCCTTATTGAGGGGCATAATTATGTTTACTTCCCTTCCATCCATTGCCCGTTTAATGCAAGATAAAATCTTGCATGCCTTTGCAGCTACTACATGATTTTGGGCACTATTGCTAAGCTTGCTGTCTACAAGCACTCCTAAATCCTTCTCCATCAAGGATCCTCTAAAGGTATCCCTGTTTAATTTGGAAGTTGCCTGAAGGGCCACCAATAGAAATCATGGGACCAGGACAAATGAATGGAGCAGCCCCCCCCCAACTTATAGTGCACCTACTACGGATTTTTTTTTTTTAGCGTGCAACTTTTACTTAACTGTTTTCTTCTTATAGTAATACAGAAAAAAACATTACAATGCAATCTGTTTATTTTAATATTTTCAACAAAAGACAAAGATACCCAATGGTACATCCAAGGTGACAAAAGGCCTGGGAGGATTCAGTATGGGGGGGGGGGGGGGGGTTAAGTATGGACCTGAGGGTTAAAGTATTATTAATTTATTCAGCTGAGAATCTGAGAATTTATTCTATGGGAATCTGATTGGTTGGTGATCACTATTGGACACTGGGCACTAATGAACTCCTGACGAAGCAAACGATTTTGCGAAACGCGTAGTTTTTTCAAGTAAAGCCCAGAAGGAACCTGTGAGTGACGTTATCACCTGTGATGTCTCCTGAAGCATCTTAACTATCGCTGTGGAACGTGGAAGAGAAGTACCTGTAAAGTGCTGCGAGCACACCAGCTGCCAGTGCAGGAGGACTCTATCCGAAATCCCCAGCAGTTTCCCGGTATCCACGAGGGCGAACTTCGCACCACGTTTATCTTTTGGGGGGCTACATGTGAGTGGTCATTTGTACCTTTACTTCTATTTACCAATACAGTGTTACTCCCTACACTTAGTCCATTTCCTTTGTGCATATCTTCTTGTTCCAAACTTCCATTTGAACTGCCAAGGTGACTGGAGAACTGATACAACTATCCAGCATCACATCTGCATTACCATCAAGGGGTTACCCCAGAGGGGCACAAAATGCTGCTTTTAATCCTTTTAAGTGTGAGTGTACATCTTTAGGGTGATCTATTCAATAAGCCAGCTTACAGTTCATAACGTTGTTGCACTATATATTTTTTTCTTGTTTTTCTTATATTACACCAACCGGTTTCCTGGGTGTCTGACAGACTTTTGACTGACTGCATACTGTACTGCAGGGCCATGTCCTCCGTTGCCAGAAAGCATACATAATAAATACAATCTAATGGCCCCAAGCCCTTTAATCACCGCTATAGTAATTAAGGGGTTAACCAACCCTTCCCCTACCCATCCGGGAGGCGTAACCACCCACCCCGGACCCACTATACCCACCCTGTACCCATTGACTAGCATAGTAGTATATCATACCCATATAATATGGGCATGATAAGCTACTATAGCAGTCAATGGTCACACTCATACAACCACAAGAATCTCAAAAATACACAAGAATAAAACAGAAACAATAGGCACATAAACAAAAATTCAAAGCACTAACCAACCAAGCAATTAACTAAATAAAACCACTAGTCAATCAATTAAATAAAACCACTAACAAATCAATTAAATAAAATCACACCACTAGCCCAAATTAAATGTAATAGCTAAAACCACTAACCAACACAACAGTTAATTAATACAACCACTAAAGAACACAAATTTAAACCATTAGCCAACAAAATATATCATTAAATAAAAACGCAAAACAATCTGAACTTAAAAAAAAATTCAAGCCATCACAAACCAAAAGAATTTAATTTAAACAAAACAAATAAATAGAAAATATAACAGTCAAACGAATAAATGCATTTGCCAAAAAATGCATTGTCTATTACTGTATTCATCTGTATCCTAAACAGGTACAGATTAATACATTAGCAGTCAATGGGAAATAAACTGTACATTAAAAAAATAAAAATCAAATGAAAAAAACTGTAAAAATCTAAGTACATACATTCAATATTGATCTTACCTTTAGAAATGTTGGCCCTACGAATCACGGTGAATCAGGAAGCTCTCGTCCGGTGACGTCACGAAACTCAATCCAACGCCATCCACCATGAAGATCCGAACCAGGTAACCAAAATCTTATTTCTTTCATCTCGTATCACCACCTTCTTTCTTCATTTGTGACTATTTCTTTCTTTTTTTTAATCTTCTTTCTTCATCTGTCAATCCAATAACCCCATGTTAAATCCACGATGTTGATGTCTGCTTCATGAGCTAAAATGAGCCGTCACAGCTTTAAATATGGCCTGTGACGTCACATTTGATTGTAAAATGGTTCTCACGCCTCAGATTGGACTTGGGAATCGTGTGTTTTTTTCTTTTTTGGAAGTGACATCATGTAAAGCAAGGAAAGCCAGCCAATCAGAATGGCTGTGCTTCCTTTCCCTTTAATATGTCACTAAATCCAAAATGGCTGCCCTCATGTGGTACTTCAGCCAATCAAATTGTGAGAACTATAGCCTCAACCTGATTGGCAGAAGTACCATGTGACGCTGGCCATTTTGGATTTAGTGACATTATGTTAAAGGGAAAGGAAGCACAGCCATTCTGATTGGCTGTCTTCAGTCCCTTTCATGACGTCACATAAAAAAAAAAAAGAGCACATGGTTTTCACATCCAATCAAATGGCGTGTGAACCATTTGCCACCCAAATGTGACGTCACAGGCCATAGTTAAGGCCGTGACGCCTCATTTGAGCCCAAGAAGTCGGTGAGACATTGTGTTGTGGATCTACCATTGGGTTTTTGGATTGACAGATAAAGACAGAAGATTAAGAAAATAACGTAATAATTACAGAAGATAGAAGAAGCTGATTGAAGATCAAAGAAATAAGAATTTGGGTACCTGATCAGGATCTTCATGGCGGATGGCATCGAATGGAGTTTGAGGCCTTCGTGGTATGTGAGCTTCCTGATTCCCCGGGAGTCGGAGGGCCAACACTTCTAAAGGTAAGTAAAATATTGAATGTATGTAAATGTATTTATTTTCAGGATTTTCGATTGGATATGTATTGTTTTATATTTTTCATTGCTTATTAAGTGATCATGTATTAATCTGTACCCCTTTAAAGTACAGATCTAGACATTATTAGCCAATGCTTTTTTTGTCAAATGCTTGCTTTGTATTGAGTGTTATTTTTACTATTTCTGTTTATTCTGTGGATATAAGTCGTTGTCATTTTGCTGCCTTATTTTGAATTTTTTTTGTGCGTTTGATTTTCGTTTTTAATTTATGTCTTGTGTTGGGTCCTGCTTTTAATGGATGTGTTGGCTAGCTGTTTTCTTAATTGCTTTGTTGGTTACTGGTTAAATTAATTAATTGTTTTGTTGGTTAGTGGTTCAATTAATTCATTGTTTTGTTGGTTAGTGCTTTTATTAATTGCATTTATTGGCTAGTGTTTTTATTTATTTAATTGGGGTGTTCAGGCGTTTGTGTATGTTTTATTATTGTGTCTTTTGGACATTCATGTATTTTGATTTGGGTGCCCATTGACTGCTATAGTAGCTTATGCCAATATTATATGGGTATGATGTTCTACTATGCCACTCAATAGGTAAGGGTGGGTATATGGGGTCCGGGGTGGATGGTTAGGCCTCCCGGGTGGGTAGCGGGGGAGGGTGGGTTAACCCCTTAATTACTATTATGTTATTAACCGCCAAGGTGATTAAGGGGCTAGGGGCCATTAGATTGTATTTATTATGTATGCTTTCTGGCAACGGAGGGCATGGACCTGCAGTATGCTGACGAGGACGCCCTTCACATTGGCAGGGGTAAGTAGAATGGTTTAATTTACTTTATTATGCTGGCTGACTAATGTTGTGTTTAATAATGGTCAAATAATCTATTATCCATATCTGAATAATAGTTATTTTGCACATTACTGCACTGTATGTGTTTCGTGGTGGTGGGGGGAGGGGGGAGGTGTATTTATTGTAATGTAGGCAATGTTTTATTTTTTTTAAATACAGGAATGGTACCGCAGGCAGTGGGGACCCACGGACACGCCCACGGGGACCCCCGGAAACCCACGGTGACCACCTCAGGACCCACGGACACCTACAGGGAGGACCTGGGGACCCGCTGTCCCGCGGGGACCACCCGAGGGCCCCCAGACACCTGTGGGAACACCCGAGGGCCAGGGATGATCCAGGGACCCCAAGACACCCCCAGACACCACCCGCGGGAACACGTGTAGGCCCACAGAGCCTACCCGAGGGCCCCCAGACACCTGTAGGAACACCCCAGTGTGCACTGTGGGGCATGCGGACACCTGTGGGGACCACCCGGTGACCCCCGCCGGCCTGTAGTATTAATCCTGTGTTTAAAAAAATAAATCATGGTTTTATGTGGGGGCACAGCTGGGTTGTGTATTGTTGTTTATTAGATATTGTCATGTTTATTTGGGGCCTAGGAGGTGGCTAGTAGGGCTGTGTGTTGTGGGTAGCGGTGGTGGGTGAAGGGGGTATAAACCCCAAGTATGGGTGTTTAGACCTACTGGGTGGGTAAACAAAACACAGAACCCCAGCAAGCTCTTATTGGAAACCCCTGAGCCCCCACAAAATATAAATATGTATATGTGTCAAAATGGAGTGCTATTGAGCGTGGCATATGTATACAACAGACGACAGAGAAGCCCAATGCTACATCCAACATGACAGAAATACACCGTAAAATACTTATATATTCTCTTGAAATAGGGTCATTTAGTTTAACCCTTTGGCCAAAGCGTTGTAAGCTTGCGAGCCACGTCAAGGCAGACACCTGTTCGCAAGTCCTAACACTACCAGATAAAATACTAATATACCTCTATTAGGATTAAAATTCTCATTTACCTCTATTAGGAGGGAGAAAGACCACAGTGGGTCTCTATCCAACAGAATGAGGAACTTGCAAACTAGGGAAGTGGGAGGGGCTTCTCATTGGGCTTCTCTGTCGTCTACTGGGTGGGTAGCAGGAGGGGTTCACCCCTTCAGTACGCTAGCGGTATTAACCACTAAGGTTATAAAGGGGTTAAGTCCACCCGCAAGGCCAAAACACCCACCAAGGCCAACAACCACCACCTTCACCCACCCTACTACCCACAATAAGTATGGCACTGGTGATTAACCCCTTCATTGCCATCGCGGTTAGCCACTAAGTTAAAGAAGTGCCTGTAAATTTATTTTTATTGCATGAGATTTATGCTCTGGAGTCTCCCGGTATCAATCCAATGCAGGAAAAATGAATTTTATTGTCTAAGTGTCGTCTCACAGCTTCTCCCCACCTTCTTGCCAAGTTTTTATGGTGAGGCGATTTGGAGAGGAAATCTCCATTCTAGAGTCGCAATCAGCCTTGATAAGCTGATCAGGGTTAATAGAAAATAGCGAGTTTGAGAAGCTGGCGATAAGCGGCTTATCGCCGCGCATTTGGCATTTTTTCTTAACTAAAAAAAGAGGCGATTTTTGCTCATTGCCATCTTATCGGGGTATAACTGAATCGCTGTAAGCTTTTTTGGCGGTAAGCTGGCGATAAGGGGCTTATCACTGCTTATAGCATGAGGCTCTTAGTGTTATCAGCAAAGATGGAGATTATTCTCTCTATGACAACCTCAAGGTCATTAATAAACAAGTTAAAAAGCAGGGGTCCCAGTACCGATCCTTGAGGTACTCCACTAACAACATTAGCCCAACCTAAAAAAGTTCCATTTACTACAACTCTCTGTTGTCTATCCTTCAACCAGTTTTCAATTCAGGTGCAAATATTTTTACTGAGTCCAATTTGATTTATTTTGTACAATAACCTATTGTGTGGAACTGTATCAAAAGCCTTTGCAAAATCTAAGTAGACAACATCAATTATATTAACCTGGTCTAAATTCCTACTTACCTCCTCAAAGAACGAATACGGTTAGTTTGGCATGATCTATCCTTCATAAATCCATGCTGACTATCACTAATTTTGTTTCCATGAGGTATTCCTGAATATATCCCGTACTAAACCCTCAAGTAGCTTTCCAACGATAGGTGTTGGGTTTACAGTTCTGTAATTCCCCGGTTGTGATCTTGCTCCTTTTTTAAATATAGGTACCACATCTGCTTTATGCCAATCTTGTGGTATTGAGCCTGTGGAAATGGAGGTCTTGAATATCAGCTGTAATGGTTTGGCTATTACTGAACTTGGCTCCTTAAGAACACTTGGATGTACTGATGCAGCGGCCGTTATTCGAACACTTCACGCGGCAATTAATGCGGGAAACCGTGATCACAATGGGGACAAAGCTCGCTGTGTTTAATGAAATGACCGTGGCGCATTAGCTTCCCAAAGCAGGGACCTGCTTTGTGAATGCTACCGGCCTCAGCCTGTGTGTAATAGACGCGCAGAAAGAGAGTCTGAATCAGTCCCTCTAACTGCTCGCTTCTCACAGGCGATCGCGGGGGTTGTATTCAAATTCTAAAATTACAGTTTTGTAGCAGGGGGTCTCCTGAACTTAAAGTTTATTTCAGGTCCGGGGACCCCCTACGTCCCGAGTTACAGGCCCAGTTATGGGGTGCCGGTATCCCCGCTATGTTACAATTGTGAGTCACGTGACCGCGGGACTAGAGGGATACGGGCACCCCATAACTAGGCCTGTAACTCGGGAAGTAGGGGGTCTGCGGACCTGAAATCAACTTTGTTCATTTCAGGAGACCCCCTGCTCACGCACACAATAAATAAAAGCAGCTTCATTACCTTAGCAATGCCCGCTAAGGCAATGAAGGGGTTAAGGCACAGGTGTCAACCCTGTGTGTAAAAAAACTAAAACATGGCCTACACAGTACAGTACATTTAAATAAATCACCCCCCCCCCGTACCACCAAACACACATACAGTACATTAATGGGCCAAATAACTTATCCAGATATGGATAATAGATTATTTGGCTCATTATTAAACACATTAACTACAGTAGCATAATAAAATAAATACAGTTCTACTGTACAGTACTTACTACCACTGCAATACAGTACATTCTGACACATACTACACTACAGTACTGTATGCCAAGCAATGCTCTAAATAAAATAAATAAATTACCATAAATCAATCCATTCACAAATCAATTACAATACAATACAAATCAATTACTGTACACAATTCACTATTCAAATCCTAGAAACAAAACAAGGAATCAGAAATAAATTACCATCAACTAAATCTAACCAACAATAAGCCACTATTAAAAAGCAAGCCCCCCCCCCCTGAAATAAACCATAGCAAACACATTTGCACACCAAGCTGCAAAATATAGTTAAAAATGCATCAAAAAAAGCAAGCAAACATGAGCAATACAAGCTTTTATTTGCTCTGTATTATGTATACCCATAGGGACATACATAAATAGAGAAGCAATAAATGGACATTAAAAAAAATCAATCACATTAAAAAAAAAATTCAAAACCTGTACAAGCTAAATAAAATACATTTCTTTTGTAAACTTACCATTACTTGTCCCACTCACCGACTCCCGTTGATACTGCTTATTCTCGAACCAATCCACGCACAGGAACCCATAAAATAATAAACCATAAAATAATAAACCATAACAATCCAGGGGTCTGTGTCTTCTATTTGTAATCCATTCCGTCTGTGGAGTCTTCATCTGTATTCTTTTTCCGCTCTTCTTCTATTCCGCGGCCACGCCCCGGCCTTCTTCTTGGAGGGGAGGTCCTCCCTCCACGCCGTCTGGCTCTAAAATGAGACGACATAGGCTTTTAAAGGCCCATGACGTCACATTTTCGTCATATGGTTCCCACGGCCCTGATTGGGTCGTGAAAACCATGTGATAAAAAAAATTAATAAAAAATTTATGACATCATTTAAAGGCATTGATGCCAGCCAATCAGAATGGCTGTGCTGCAATTGCCTTTAAGACGACGTCATCAAATGAAAGATGGCCGCCTCACATGGTACAGTACTTGAGCCAATCAGAAGTGGGATGTAAAACCCACTTCTGATTGCTCAAGTACTGTACCATGTGAGGGCGGCCATCTTTCTTTTGATGACGTCGTCTTAAAGGTATGCAGGCTTACGACGCTTTGGCCAAAGGGTTTAACTAAAAAACAAGTAATTATTATTATTATTCAAGTATTTAAACTTTATACTCATTACCATATATATTTTGTCAATTTGATGTAGCATTGGGCACCCGTGTCTTCTGTTGTATGTATACATTTGCCACGCTCAGTAGCATTCATTTTGGCATAGATATATAGTCATGATGTGGTGGATGTAGGAGTTTGAGCTATCTGGGAATGTGTGTTAATCTATTTCTGACTGGTAACAGTCTATGGAGGTTAGGTGGCACCTCCCCCCAGAGCTCACCACTCCCCACCTTTTTAACTTGGGAGGTTCTGGCAACTTGCTTAAATGGACAGAACTCACTGCAGTTCCTTCCCCTCATACAGAGGTAACAGGAAGGGTTCACAGTTTTAGTGTTAGGACCTGCATTTTTGGTTTACCTTGACATGCAGGCTTACGACGCTTTGGCCAAAGGGTTTAACTAAAAAACCAAGTAATTACTATTATTATTCAAGTATTTAAACTTTATACTCATTACCATATATATTTTGTCAATTTGATGTAGCATTGGGTACCCGTATCTTCTGTTGTACGTATACATTTGCCACACTCAGTAGCACTCATTTTGGCATATAAATACACTGTATTCATGATGTGGTGGATGTAGGAGTTTGAGCTATCTGGGAATGTGTGTTAACACAATATATACACACACACACACACACATACATATATGAGAATAGGGGAGCAGCTGGCACTCCAATTCCTAAAAAAACAGTGCGGTGCATGTCCTGTAAAGATAAACAGAAAAAAAGGCAGTCCACTCCAGCTAGAGCAAACAAAAGACAGCACTCAAAAGGTAAGTGAAAAAAGACCTGTAATCAGATTAAATACAGCACAAACATGACCAATTATTCAGCAAGGAGGATATCTACATATCTACATACCCTATTTCCTCGATTGTAAGACGCCATCGATTCTAAGACGCACCCTTGATTTAATAAAAAAAAATTTTTTAGCCAATTATAGCTTTTAGTAGCATCTGTCCTTCCACAGTGATGGGAGCAGTTGCTAACTGTGATTGATGCCATATGGTCACCTACAACCAAGTATATTCGGGTATTTATACAGCACCAATAAGGTGGACACATACTGAGTGCAGGAAGTAGGGTACTTGGCGAGTTGTCAGCTTTTGATCCCTCCTTTTTCACATATTTGATATATGTTATTCCTACATGCACCGGTTTCTACATAATTAATTTGTATTATAATTATGGTGAGTGATTTTTCCATTTGATGGGGACTACAAAGAGGCCCTGAATATTACAGAGACTGCAAAAAGAGAAAATACAAGGCTGAAAGAAGAAAATTCTGATTTGATTGACCTCGTCAATGAAACGGAAAAGCTGCACGAGCTACAAAAAATAAAGAGACTATGCTCCATCCCCAAAAGTCATTACGCCCAGGCGAAAGAGGCGTGGAAGAAAGCTCAGAGTGAGAACAGTGAAGAGATAAAGAGCCTGAGAGGAGAATTGCAGGATGCACTCAATGAAACAGGGATCTCTCGCGGATGAATTCAACTTGCAGAAAATCCTAGAAGTGGAAGAGCTTGAAAGACTGAGAAATTAGATTACAGTACTGCAGGGAGAGAGAGTATGCAAAGACTTTACGGTCAGTGGTTACAACCTTGGAGTCTGAAAAGATCAAATTGGAGAAAAAGGTTACAGAATTAAAACAGAGTGAGGCTCTGTGGACCAATTAAGTACAGAGTCTCCACTACAGAAAAAGGTACTGGCCCTGCCCAAGCATCGGTATCCCACATCAACTAATGCCCATGAAGAAAAGGGTTCAGTAAGAGCTGAAGACACCACTCAACTGCAAAAAGAGATTGCAAAGTTTGAACCGCCTGAGGAAGCACTAGCTAAACCTTCAGCTGCCCAACAGGCAACAAACCAAGGTACAGTATGAGTACAGAATCAAAAACAGAAGAATCCTTATCTGATGAAGCTGAAAAGATAGGATGTTCTCTGGAAATGGATGTGGAATCGCAACTCAATTCCAAAGAAGCTGAACTGGCAACTGCATTGAGTGGAAAAAATGCAGAAGGACAGCTTCAAGAGCTGAAAACTCAAATAGCTATTCTTGAACACTCTTTAAGTGATACCATGAAATGGCATGAGCCTAGGATAGTAGAAATAAATTCCAGACAGACAGAATTCAAAAGTATGCTGACAGAAGCTTTTCAAGACCTGAGCAAGGGTTACAAGGAATGGACATTTAGTGCTAAATTGGAGTCCATAGATAAGATAGCGAGAGAAAGTTATTTGTGTAAACGCTTTGCGACTGTCGCCATACAGTTTGCCTACATAGACAGGATCGGCAGAGGAAATCTCATGACCAAGCAGCCAGTAGAAAGACTGTACGTGGAAAAAGTCCTCTCAAGAACCTTCTGGAGGAGACACTAATAACCTGGAGGTAGGGCTCCAATCTCCGTGAGACTGAGGGTTCACATACTCCATCCACACTCATTCAAGCCGCAGAGAAATCTCGAGGAAGAGTGGAAGGATGGGCTTTGGCCATGGTAAGCCCAAGCTTCCCACAAACAGGGGAGGTATGTAACAGGGATTTATTACTGTTGGAGAGAAACTGCCTCTAAATCCAGCAGGGAGCTGGTTAATTACACAGGCAAGAAATCAGACTCCGACTGGCTGTTTAGGACGGTTAGAAAAAGCCTGGTCTGAGTAACAGGAAAGAGATTCCTTAGCTCACAAGGGAGCCGACAGAAGGAAAAGGAGGGCCGTGTCCTGAGAGAAAGACACAAGGGGACCAGATCTCTATACCTGGACCCTCAAGCAGACACCTACCCGGACACCACTGACCTGAAAGGCCATCTGTGTTAAGGTACCGCTGTCACTTTGGGGTTTTAAGTTGGTAAGGTGCTTTCCCCCCCCAACCTTGCAGAAAGGGACTGGGGAAGTAAGTTCACCTTTACACAGGGATAGGCGTTTATTGTGTTGTGTATATTTTTTATTGCTGTATGGTTTAAAGGAACAGTCAAAGCCTTATTTTAATTTCACCTTAAAAATGGTCTCCATTGGTGGATGCGCATGCGTAGCAGGTTGGAGATGGTGGTGTAATTGCACAGCTCCACCAACCGCCGGCAGAAAATAGATATTAAACAATAACAAAACCGATTTAGGAAACTTTCGAAATAGCGCTAAGGAATCATAAACATTCCCCGGATCAGAATTTAAGCCCAGAAGAGCTATGGCAGCGACGAGGCAAAAGACCCGGCGAAAGTCAGATGTACGGGCCTACTTCACTGGCCAGAGCAAGGCGGGAACAGCAGAGCTTTCGGCGATATCTGACTCCGATTCAGCCCAAGACATGGAGGGAACAGCGGCGGCTGCAGAACAGTCCAAAATAATAAAAAAGGAAATATCTCGGCTGCTGGTTGATTTAAAATCCTTCTTTAGGGGGGAAGTGGAGGGGCTCCGGAAAGATATCCTCCAGATCGGGACAAGAACAAATGAACTGGAGGAGCGGATGGATGTCAGTTCTAAACAACATGAAGAAACTAACTCAAGGATGCAAGCCTTAGAGGAGAGAGTGGCTGAGTTAGAGTCCCACCAAGAAGATGGAGAGAACAGGGACAGGAGGAACAATTTAAGAGTCCCGGGGGATCCCTGAGGAGATATTGGACCCGGAGGCCCTGCTGACTCGATGGATGGCTTCTATCCTTCCGGACAAACCGGAATCAGAACTGAGGATGGATCGGTGCCATAGGGCTCTGCGGTCGAGACCGATGCCCTCAAATCCCCCCAGAGACGTTATCCTGCGGCTCCATTACTTCTCCATAAAGGAGGAGGTGAGCAGGATTGCCCGAGCCACCCCTCATATCACCTACGAGGGAATTACCCTCACGGTGTTCCAGGACTTGTCCCCCCTCACTTTGGCCAGACGGCGAGCAGTAGCCCATGTCACGAAGACATTAAGAGACCGGGAGATCCGGTACAGATGGGCTTTTCCATTTGCCCTTGTGGCCATTAAAAATGGCCGCCAACATGTACTTAAACACCCCTCGGAGGGTCCGTCCTTCCTGAAAAAGCTGGGGGTCAAGGGGACCTCGGACGCCGCTCTGGGTGGAGACTCGGAGGTGAACAGGGCGGAGGTCTCACCGAGGAGATCGGGATCCTCTTCACCAAAGGAAAGAAGGCACGAGAAGGACGGGGGTGGGGGGGGGGCAAGAGTCCCTAAAGGGGGTAGTCGACTTAAAGGGGTACTTAGTTTAGGGTTAAAAGAGATAGCGTAAGGAGAGAATAGAGAGGAGGGATAGGGGTAGTTAAGGTTACAGTAGTAGATAGATTAGTGGTTAGCGGTAAGGTTTTGGTTAGGCATGACTGTCGGCGGGGGGGGGGGTTGTTACCACTCTGCCTGCAGGTATGTGCGTCAACTCCAGGAAGATGGGCTTGGCCTACTTTCCTGGCAAAGACCCGGATGTCCATGGCCGGGACTCGGGGCCATGGAACTGGATCGGGTGGGAGGGGGGTCCAGAGAGAGAATATCTCTACCGGGCACTGAACCCGAGGTCCTACAGGACCAATACGGTTCTTTATGTTTTGATGTGTGATATGTATATGTGTTCTTTCCTCATGTTTTATCCCTCCCTCACCCCAACCCCAAAAGGTGAAAGAAAGAAGAAGCTCTGCAGGTGCCAGCACTACAACTCACAAGTCCGTCAAGAGATCATAGGTCGGGGTAAGCGCAAATTTGATTGTAAACTACTACTACACACACTCCTCCTTATACAATGGGGGTAACCTTTTTATCACAAAATGCCAAGGGGCTCAATAGTCCACACAAAAGGCGGGTCGCCTTTTCGGAGTTTAAAAGGAGAAGGGCAGATGTAGTCTTCCTCCAGGAAACCCATTTTAGTTCTCGGAACAGCCCAAAATTCCTAGACACACATTATCGAAAGATATACCTATCTTCAGGTGAAGAAAAAAAAAAAGGAGTAGCTATACTGATACATAATAACACTCCCTTTCAGGTCGAAAAGATCAAACGAGATCCTAAGGGACGATTCATTGTTCTGATAGGACACCTCAAACAGAATAGAATAACACTGGCCTGTGTATACGCACCGAGTGAAGGGCAATCTTACTTTTTCGACACGTTCTTTAGGAAACTACAGCAGTGGGCGGAGGGACACATAGTCTTAGGTGGAGACTTTAATACGGTCATGGACCCGAGAGTTGATCGCTCCTCGTCTCAGCAACCCACGCGGAGTGAGGGAAATGTCCCTTTACTGAAGGGACTAAAACAACATGGTCTTGTAGACATATGGAGAGAGCAGCACCACGGAGATCGTAGTTACTCCTTCTATTCACATCCCCATGACAGTTACAGTAGGATTGATCACTTCTTTGTGTCTGGCAGAATGGTACCACAAATATCCGACACGAGCATCCATGATATTACATGGTCAGATCATGCATCAGTAGAGCTAAGATGCAGTCAAATTGGGTCTGTTAAACCGGGAGCAAACTGGAAGCTAAACGAATCTATAATTAAAATACTGGATATACAGAAACAAGTCAAAGCTGAAATTTCGAACTATTTTCAGACAAACGAAGGCAGTGTGGAATCCCAGTCTATGTTATGGGAGGCTCACAAGGCCACGATCAGAGGGGTACTAATTGGTATAGCTACGGGTAGAAAAAAGAGAAAGGAAGCCAAATTAACTCAGCTATATCAAAGGTTACACGAGCTCTCTACACTACATAACCGGACAGGTAGAGATGACACACTGAAGGAGTTGAAGGATGTTAGGATTGAATTAAATCTCCTCCTTACCTCCAGAGCTGAGAAAGACATGAGTTGGACGCAGAGGAAGTTTTATGAGAAAGCTAATAAACCGGACACTATGCTAGCCACCAGACTCCGTAATCGGAAACCAAATTTTAATATTCATTCTATTAAGACAGCAGAGGGGCGGGTCTCCTCTAACCCCAAAGTTATAGTAGGGGAGTTTGCGAAATTTTACACACAGCTATATAATGGGGAGAAGGTAGTTCACAACGCTAAGACAAGCAGTAAACTGCGGAAATTCTTAGCGGACGCTGCACTGCCACAATTGACCAGATTGGAGCGAGAGGCAATCCAACGCGACTTTACAGGAGAGGAATTGACAGCGGTAGTGAAAAATTTAAAGGCATCAAAAGCCCCAGGCCCGGATGGGTTCTCCAATCTGTATTATAAAAAAATTATCGGAGTCTTAGCTCCACATATGCTCCGGTTGTTTAATGGAGTATTAGCAGGAGAGCCTTTCACGGGACAGATGCTCCAGGCGTCAATCTCGGTAATTCATAAAGGGGACAAAGATCCCACAAATTGCCAAAGCTATCGGCCAATATCATTAATTAATACAGATGTTAAAATCTATTCCAAATTACTGGCCAACAGATTAAGTGTCATCCTGCCGAGGCTAATCCATCCGGATCAAGTTGGCTTCGTTAGAAATAGACAAGCGGACGATAATACTAGAAGGATTGTTGATATAATAGACTTTATAGGAGCCAATGAGATCCGAAGCGTAGCCTTAAGCCTAGATGCGGAAAAGGCCTTTGACAGGATTGACTGACCATACTTGGAGTCCACGCTTGGAGCATTTGGGTTCGGAGGCATATTCCGGCAGGCAGTCAAAGCATTACAGTACCGACACACTTTATTCGAGTGTGGTCGGTACCGCAAGCCGGGAAATCTCCCGGCTTGCTAGTGGCCGCCCCTCGGCGTGCCGCGCGTCATAGACGCGCGGTCACGCGTCTTCGGGAGCGTGCGCCCCCTGCACGCGCGTCCAGGGGCTCCCCGAGGGAGCCCTGGTGTCCCGCGATCGCGGGACAGCGGCAGGGGGTTCCGGGGGACCCGGCGGACCCGGCAGCGGTAGGGAGAGCGCCCCGATCGGAGGGCGCTCTTCCGCTGCTTCGGCGCGCGCCCGTCACTCTCGGGCGCGCGCCAGGCTACTGCTGCGGCAGAGAACGGGCAAATGCTCGAATAAACTCTGCCGCAGCAGTATATGCCGCACCAGCAGCTAAAGTGGTCCACCAGGGGTTCCCTTCAGACTTATTTCCAATTAAAAGTGGCACGAGGCAGGGGTGCCCGCTGTCACCTCTGTTATTCGCCTTATGCATCGAGCCACTTGCAGCACAAATTCGGAACAACGCTGATATCTCTGGTGTATAAATCCACTCCCAAGAACACAAAGTGGCTTTGTACGCTGATGACATTATTCTAACTCTTACTAAGCCGCTCATCTCGCTACCCAATCTGTTCCAGCTCCTAGAGCGTTTTGCCCAGATCTCTGGATTTAAAATAAATCAGACTAAATCAGAGGCCTTAAGCCTCAACATACCTAGAGAGATGGAGAAGCTGATTGAGCTCAATTTTGAGTTTAAGTGGCGTCCCACATCCATGAAATACTAAGGAGTGCAGATCACAAAAAAGGTAGGCTCGCTATATCAAGCTAATTATCCGAGCCTGTTGAAGACTCTCAAAAAATAGCTACAGGAATGGAAGGCATATGGTATTTCTTGGTTGGGGAGAATTTACAGCGTCAAGATGAATATCCTTCCCCGGATTCTATATCTGTTCCAAACTCTCCCGATAGCCGTGGTACGAGCAGACATCACAGGGCTTCAAAAATCAATCTCGCAATTTATTTGGAATGGTAAAAAACCACGGATTAAAGTAAAAATGATGCAGAAAGCTAAGGAAGCTGGTGGCCTGGCGGTCCCGAGTGTTATATCCTACTATAAAGCGGCGCAGTTGTGCCAAATTACGCAGTGGCATGGAGATCCGGAGCTCAGGAGGTGGGTGGCGCTGGAGAAGGAGATGTGCGCCCCGCTTGAGCTCAAGGACCTGATCTGGTACCCGAGGACACGGGTGAAGGATGTACTCATACCGCTGACCTCTGTTCTTAACTCACTCTCGGTTTGGGAGGCTACTAAAGGTAACCGCTCGATAACCTCCAAAAACACACTTATGGCTCCCTTATATGGCAACCCAGACTTTGCTCCTGGTTTAGCAAACAAGAGTTTCCCGTTATGGCGCAAATTGGGGATTAGGCGATTGAAGGACCTGGAGGCTAGTGGCAAGATTAAATCCTTCGAACTATTACAGTCGGAAACGGACATACCTAACACTGAATTTATGAGGTACCTCCAGGTTCGGGCATACTACAACGCACACCCGGTGAGACCACCGTTAACGAATTTTGAACAGCTCTGCGTGCGCGGTGCAGACACGCGGGGACTGATATCTGCCTTATACAGAGGGGTGGTTAATGCTGACACGGCTATGACAGCCAAACCCCGTTTTATGGTCCAGTGGGAAGCGGATTTACAGGGCACATTAGAGCACGAGGACTGGTCTGCGGTGTTTAAAGCTGCAGCTAGTAGCTCCATCTGTACAACATTAAAGGAGAACTCATATAAAGTGTTGTATCTCACCCCAGTTAGATTAGCAAAATTCATCCCGGGCTCTTCCCCGCTCTGCCCTAGGCAGTGCGGGGAACAGGGGGATTTGGTTCACATGCTGTGGTCTTGCCCGAAAATAGTGCCTGTCTGGACCCAGATCCGCGATTGGCTGCAGAGGATCTTCTTAGGGCTCAAAATTCAGCTGGACCCGTGGCTATTTTTATTAGGCAAACCTACAAATGATGTATCTAGATCGGGTAACAAGTTGATAGCACACTTTGCTACAGCTATGAGGTGTGAGACCGCAGCATTGTGGAATCAGAATGCAATTCCTTCTATAGCGAAAATCAGAAACAGAATTTGGTTCATATGCCGAATGGAGAAGTTAACGAGCTTAGTTAACAATTCGGCCGATAAATTCGAAAAGGTCTGGTCATTATGGCTGGCTCAGACTGATATCCAGGGGGTGAATGATGCCACAATATGGCTTTGATAGATTTAGATGAGTTGTCCTCGGATAGGTGACAGGGAGCTAGTTAGGACGGACGGACTGAAGGGATCCCCCCCAGGGTCTAGTGATACACTAAATAAATAACAACGAAAACTCGAAGTGGAACTATTCTAGGGCCCCCTATGAGGTGGTGACGGGCAAAGCGCTAGTGGCTGAGATGCTCCGCACCTGAAAACACGATAAAGGAGGTTATTCTTCGCTGATCCCTTCCTCCCCCCCCCCCTTCCCCACCTTCCCTCCCTCTCATTCTCCTCTGTCGTCATTAGTCTGTTGATGTATTGTCCTGTTGTCTCCCCAAGGTGTGTTCGTTTTATGTGGTTTGTCCTCGATAGTTAGGTGTATACTATGAATAGTTATCAACACCCTGTATTTTCGTGTCTGTATGCACAAAAAAACAATAAAGACAAAGTTGAAAAAAAAAAAAATGGTCTCCATTGCATACCTCTGTACACATCTCTTAGGCTGCGGCCAGGCAGGGAGTGGGCGCGCTGGCGCTTGTACGCTGCGCCCTGCTTGACCGGGCGATTCGTTGCTGGCTTGGTGTGTGCTCGTCTGGGGGCGTGGCCACGTCACTGAGCTGGTTCACCCTCATTGGGCGAACCGCTCACATGACACGCTTGCGAGCAGCAAAATCAAATGTGCTTGCTCTGAAAGCATCTAAGCGCCGAGCATGTGCAGGCGCTTGCCACACACATTGCTACAATGTGTTTCAGAGCGGCAAGTGTGAGCGTGCCCGCCTGCTCAGCACCACCCTGGCCGAGGCCTTACAATGAGTAATAGCCGTTTCCAGTTATCTAATCTTCTACATGGCTTGCTACACAGGCCTATTATATTTTCTAATATTAGGCATGTGAAGATTGAGATAATGTGAGTGGCTATCATCACCTCCATTTTGGCCTAAACCACCATTTTCTGAGTGTTTGCTATATGAATGTATATTTGTCTCATTCGTGAATGAATGAATGAACTATGAATGTTTGAATCTGCAGAGTATCGCTCCTAGATATAACAAACCCTTTTTAATTCCTACAAGGCAGGCAAGAATTGAAATAGCATTCGTAAGCGATTAGACATTCCTGCTGATCTGAGTTCTTTCTTATCTGACAGATACAGTCACATACAGGGCTGGACAGAGTAACTCCCTTATGTCACAGGGTTGGGAGGCCCACATTATGGTAAATTATCGATAAGAATATAGCAATGTAAAGCATATATATGTATCAGCAAATATATTTTTGCATGTCATCATATCATCATTTATCTATAAGCCAGCCCCCTTAAGGGGTGTATTACTCATTTTGAAATGTATAAAAATGTGATACTAAGCAATATGTTTTCAGAGGCTTGAGTTCTTTCTGAATTCTTGTCTCCCAAATTGTGCCTTGGTACAGATAAACTCATGTGTTACTTTTTGAACCCTGTATTTGACTCATTGATCTTATTTCTAAGCTTTGACAGGCAAATTAAGCCCCCCACTCTTTCTTCAGACAAAATGTATTAATAGTGATTCTATTTCTCCCTTTCCCCCCAGATAAAACTAGAAATTGCTTTATTTAGAAGTTTAACATAAGTGTGTTTCAATAATATTGGTAATATCTGTAGAGGGTAAATTATTTTGTGAAACTGATCATTTTAACATCTGACATCTGCTGGACAAATGATGTGGTACATTTTGTCACCCCTCTAATTCTGTGATTATTTTAAGAATGAGTGCCCTGAAATTATTTTTGTAAAGTTATTTACCCTCCGGATCAATATAGATTCCTAAATATATAAGTAGTTTCCTAGTTATCTTGAAGGGGCATTTTCCTTCCCATTTCATATGGTTTTTACTTGATAGGATTAGTATTTCAGTTTTAGCTGCGTCACCTGATGATGTTTCCTAAGGTAAGTTTTTGTATATGCCTCATGTTTGGAAGCCAAATTTAGCAACATTTGCATCCACATTGCTTATTAATTCTAGATGCTGCTGCCTCTTTCAAAAGGCTAGGAAACAATCTTCCCTATGCTTTAAAGTGGCCATATTCCTGTGTCCTTTCCTTATCACTATTTAGCCATCCGCCAGAATATTCCAGGTAAAATAAAGTCCTAACTCTCCTCTTCATGGAATGATCTACATTCAATTTCCAACATTCAAAATTCCAGAGGTGCTTGAATTAGTCTCTATGCAAGACGACACACAAGCAAACACAAGGTTCTGTTTCTTATTCTCTCCCCCTTCATAGCCTATTGCTTATTTTCTTTCTCTACTGAAAGCCGTTGGGCACCTGCACACCATAAATCAGCTATAATAAGAATTTCTGCAAATGCGCTGGTTATGTGTGATGACACTAACAAGCATTGCAAATTTGTTATATCAGTAAGATTAAAGACTATTTCCTTTTATGGATTTCCTCCTATCTTCTCTACTTTACTTGCCAGAGAAAAGCGTGTGTGCCAAGCATGACATGGTCTATGTGAATACGTTATTAATCTTCGCAGTCTTAAAATAAAAACGTAATACATTTTATTCTTGCATGGGAACACCTATTTTGAGTCTGCAGTTGGAGTAAGTTAATCAGAGAAGAAGATGCAACATGTTCAACAAACACACTTTTGTAGTGTATGCTGATATACTAATGTTAAGAACAATTAATCAGAAACATGATGAGCACTTTGGGAAAGTTTTCCAGGGACGTTACTGCATTTAATCAACCTACAATCTATGTACAAACAAAAATCCCTGCATTTCTTTAGCTACAGGTATGTCTAGGACCGCCGACAGAGTTCCTGAGGGCCCAGGACTAGAGTTTTGACTGCCCCCCATGTCAGCAGCCTTGCAAGCCCCCCGCCCCTTGTCAACCTCCTCCCCATGCATTTCTGGGAGAAGGAGTGGCTCAGTGAGTAACTGAGAAACTGGCACTGAGAGTTTGAAGCAGGGGAGCCTGGTTCAATTCCCGGTGTCGGCTCCTTGTGACCTTGGGCAAGTCACTTTATCTCCCTGTGCCCCAGGCACCAAAAAAAAAAAAAAACATAGATTGTAAGCTCTACGGGGCAGGGACATGTGCCTGCAAAATGTCTCTGTAAAGCGCTATGTATAACTAGCAGCGCTATACAAGAACATGCTATTATTATTATTTCTCTCCCCCCTCTGTCTCTAACTCTTTCCCCTGTCTTCCTCACTCACCCCTATCACTCTCTCCCCCACTCCCGCTATTACTTAATCCCGTTTCCTCAATCATTCCCTCCTCCCACCCTGGCAATACACAAACCCACACACAATTGCCCATGGGCACGCACAATCCCCCCACAATAATTACACCCCCACCCAGAAAATACATACAACAACCTGCCCATCCCCAAATGCATCCAACACTGCCCCTATTCTCAAATGCATAGACTCCCATCGCCAAATGCATACACCCTTCCCATTCCCAAATGCATACACCCTCCCCATTGCCAAATGCATAGTGCTGCGGCCAAGTTTATTCGAGCATTTGCCCGTTCTTGGCCGCAGCAGTAGCCTGGCGCGCGCCCGAGAGTGACGGGCGCGCGCCGAAGCAGCGGAAGAGCGCCCTCCGATCGGGGCGCTCTCCCTACCGCTGCCGGGTCCGCCGGGTCCCCCGGAACCCCCTGCCGCTGTCCCGCGATCGCGGGACACCAGGGCTCCCTCGGGGAGCCCCTGGACGCGCGTGCAGGGGGCGCACGCTCCCGAAGACGCGTGACCGCGCGTCATGAGGGCGGCCACTAGCAAGCCGGGAAATCTCTTAATAAAGTGTGTCGGTAGTGTACACCCTCCCCAAATGCATACACCCCCCACATCCCCAAATACACACACCTCTCCACATCCCCAACACCCTCCCCATCTCCAAATGCATAACCCCCCAACATCTACAAATACATACACCCCCAACCCAGACATGCCCCACCCCCAAATACAAACAAGCTCCCCCACATCCCCAAATAAAACATCACCCAATTACCTTGGGGATAGTCTCAGTCCACTGATGCTCCCGCTCTCCTCAGCTGCTACGGGCCGCTCTTCTCAGCTGCTACAAGCCTCTCTCCCATGCTGCGCCGCACCTGCCCCTCTCCTCCGCACCGAGCCGGTGCATGCCGTAATTTGGGCCCGACCAGAAGCTGGCCTCAGCTTCCGACGCAAAAGAGAGGCCCGGTGCGGGGGAGAGGCGCAGGCTATCAGCATCTGGGGGGAGCCTGGGTCAGGTGGCACTTGTCCTGGCTCTCCCCCCCAGTCGGCGGCCCTGGCTATGTATTCTCAGAACAAGGTGTTTCAACAGATTCCCAAAACGCCTCTGGCATCAAACTGGCTAAACAACCATACAGTATAATTATTCTTTGGTGTGAAGTTTAATTACAGATCTAGTCAGTGTCACAACTTTTAAGGCAGGGGTGTCAAACTCCCTTGATATGATGGAAACAACACAACTTTAGCACGAATGCAACCTTAGTCAGAGTGATGTATGTAAAGGCGATTATTACAATACCGATTTTGTTAGTGTCCAGTGTCCTGCAGCCTAGAAGACTAGAAGGCAAAAAATCCTTCTTGGTAATCGTGCACGAAGAAAAGTCCTCCTTGGTGCTGGAGCCCCAGATAACGATGTGGGCACTCTCCCATGAATATGGAGAGAACAGAAGAAATTGCTTCACATTTAGTGCATGTAGCTGCGGTGCTGACAAGGATCAAGGAAGCAGGGCTGACACTGAAGCCTGCCAAGTATCTAGTGGGTATGTCAGAGGTGTTGTATTTATGGCACAGAGTGGGTGGAGGGCACAGTGACGGTGACGGTGAAGGTGTACCCAGGCCAGTAAATAAATGTACTATGCCTGACTGGGTGCCCCTGAGCCATATTGGGGAATTGTGATTGTCAGCTCTTCAGCCCAGTAATGGCAGTAAAACTGTGCTTTTAATAAAAATGTCTGTCTCTCTCCCACCAGATATACAGTAAGGTGGCGAGAATAATGTTATTTCTATTGTAAAATGTATTTCAATAGCAGTGTTTTCCTGTAACCGCACAAAGGAAAAATGGTTTTAAAACCAAGAAGCCCGCAGCACAACGCATAGCGTTTGGCTAACTTCTGCTAGGAAGGTCCTAGAGCGCTGAGATTTCCTGGGAGAGTAAAATCATGACAAAAGGTTATAACACAATTTTTATAAAGTTTCATAAAAATTGATGAATGAAAGTCCCCCTATTTTAATTGTACCAACATTATAGGCATGGGGGGATTTTCCTTCAGACAGCCGGAAAGGAGGGAAACACTCAAGTTGTAATTGCAGTACTTTAGAAATGTTTGGCAGGAAATTCCTGCGAGGTGAGCAATGCATATGTAGCTAGGACTTCTAAGCCACCCCGCTGGTTTGGTTCCCCAATGATAAGGTACAAAAAGAAAGAAAATGATTTGGAAGCGCAGTCAAAGGGGCAGTGGTAAAACTAAACACTTTTATAATAGATCGTGTCCCTAAGATCACAATCAATACCAACGAAAGATCACAATTGAATCAAACAATAACTATATTAAAATAAATACTGGTGTGCAAATGAAGCAAGTTCCTGCTTGTTGAGTCTCAGAGGGGTTAACAACGGGAAAATCCTGGCTTAAGATCAGAGTCCTTGGGACCCAGGAGACTGCCCCGAGATGAAAACGTGAACTGTCAGGGCATATGTTGGTTGAGAGAGGTGCCCCAGGGTTGAGCCAATGCTCAGTGTGCTCACCCTGAATCCACTGATCAGCCAATGAGATTAGACTCTGGAGAAGCTCCCGCTAAGAGAGGGGCCTTGAGGAGTACCTGGCAGCATCTGCAAGGGGATAGCTGCTACAGGAGATCTGCATGAGCCTGGATGAGTTCAGGCTCGATCGAGACTGACCCGGAGCCAGTCTGAGTCCCACTAAGAGGGAGAGCGGACGTTGACTGGAGGGAGAACCCTACAGTGTACAAAGAGGCCCTGCAGATCATCACCTGGAAGCCGCACGGAGTAGAGGCAACACTTTCACTGCGGAGGAGGATCGGAGGAGGTCAGACACAGCCCAGAGACAACCGGAAAGGGTCTATGCGTCATATCCGGAAGTGACGTGAGACCTGGACACCCGGAGGGCTGTGCGGTGCCTGCAACCTTTACAGCGTGACCGGAAAGTTTGTGTTTTGGAGAGAACCATCGGACCCCCACGGATCATCAGTGGACACGATCTATTATAAAAGTGTTTAGTTTTACCACTACCCCTTTGACTGCACTTCCAAATCATTTTCTTTCTTTTTGTACCTTATCATCAGGGACTGGGGTTCCTTGTTTAGGAAGCTGCGCTACAAATTGGGTTTTGATTTTCTTACACACTTATCAATTTAATTTTTCAAGACCCTTCACGCTCCGGATTGGTTCATGTCACATGATTTATTGTACATTCATTCAATATTTTTAGTCCCCTATTTTTAGTAGCATCTATATTTGGCGCACTCCATTTCCTTTTTTGCTTTTGGTTCCCCAATGTCTGGAAAAGCCCGTAGTTGAAAGCATTAGCCGACCAAAAGTGTGAAGTGGGGAGGGGCAATTCAAGTATCACCCATCTTAGCAAATGTCCCAGATGTCCGGTCGGCTCAGACAAAATGTCGCCAGGTAAAGGGACTTGGTCTGGTATGCTAAGCGGCAAAGGTGCGAGGTTCGCACATGGCCTTAGCAAACTACAAAGCCCTCTGCCGGGTTTTGCCAAGTAAGGGCAACCCTGGGATAGGTAGGAATATTATTCCCACAAACGAGATTGGCTGCAGAGGTTACAGATATGGATTTTTACTGCATAAAAATCCCTGCAGCCGACCGGGAGTCAGATTCATCAAAGCTGGATTTTAAACTTTGCAACATCGTAACCCAAGTCAAGAATTCGTAAGAACTAAAGAATCCAGAACCAATTCTACGGCGGTAGAAAATAGTAAGCAGCTGCGGAGGAGAAACAGGGGTTGCGAGAGGAGCCCCTATCCAAAGACTGTTTTCGGTTTTATTTGCGCACAACTCAAGCACCTGGGAATTGTGCCTAAAGACTCAGTTTCTAAAGATTTCGTTTTGGAAATAGGAGATTTCATTTTGCCCCGTCTCAGTAAGTATATTTCAAGTGTTTTTTGCAAAAAATTGTGTGTATGTTCATTCTGTAAATAAATTACAATTTATTTTATCTCTTGCTTTGCTCAATCAAAGGATCCGGGTATTTTGGTGTTAAAAGGATTGGTCTCCTGTGACAGGCACCTTAAGCCAGAACCAGCTAAGGTGGAAACTATAGTGCAATGGCCAGTACACCTAGGACCAAAAAGAAGGTCATGGCTTTTTTTTAGGTACCGCAGGCTACTATAGGAAGTTTGCCCCTCTGAATGGTGCCCTTGCAAAACCCCCGACTTAACATAGAATTGACTCCCAGTTCTGATAGGCTGGTCTCTTGCCTGTGAAAAAGCTTTTCAGGCACTGAAGACAGCACTGGCTAGTGCTCCAGTTCTGGCTCCACCAGATTACGTTTAAAACCAAAGACATAACATAAAACACAGACAAAGCTCAGTGCACATCCAGTAAAACTTATAAATGGTACAGTGCCTAAATATACATGTATAGATAACTAATAAATAAAATTGTCTTTTAGTTTAACATTTTGGCCAAATTGTTGTAAGCCCCTGAGCCAACTGCACGGCAGACCACGTTTCAAGGGTCCCTAACACTAATATAGATTCTTAATGTGCATTGCCAGGAAGAATGATTTATAATAAATATGTCAAAATTAGTTGCAAAGTTCTAAGTCTGATTGAAGCTTTTATTAACCTGTACATTACCAGGAAAAGCACTCTGTAATAGATCTGTCACAATCACACTGTATGCAAACAAGTTCCCCTGAGAGTGGGAGATGCCATGGAGTGAGCTTTTAACCATTTAAATGTGGGAGGGAGTGATACAAAATTATCTGAGCAGGAGATTGCTAGGAGATGTGTCAGGGGACTGTGTCGGCACTGTGGGCTCAAAAGTCATCTTGCCTGAAATTGTCCTAAATCGGGAAACTCCAGTGCCAGTGAAGATAGAGGAATATTCTCTGGGCATTTCTTCTATTCCTCCTCCATCACAACCTTCATGGCTGCTCTTGCCGGTTTCACTCTCCTGGGGACCAGCCTACATCTTCACTCAGGCTTGTGCATTTAGGGGCCGCATGGAATTTTATTGCTCAGGCATTTGCGCAACTCCACTCCCTTCCTCTTCGTACTAGGGAGAATCCATTAGCGGTAGTGGCCATTGATGGAAGACCTCTGATACCTGGGACCAACACCCTCAAGACTAAGCCTTTGCTGGTTACGGTTGGAGCACTTCACAAAGAGACACTGTAATTCTATGTTATTTGCTCTCCCTTGACTCAAGTGGTCCTCGGACTTTCCTGGTTGCGGCACCATAAACCTAAAATCGATTGGGTGACCATTTAAGTGACAGCCTGGTGACAACATCGCCATGGATCCTGGTGTCTCGCACCATCTCCGAGGTTCGACTACCTACAGAGACTTCCTCGTCATGCCTTCCAGTTTCTTACCAGGAGTTTGCCAATGTATTCGACAAAAACACACAGGGGAGTTATTGCCGACCTTATGATTGTGCAATCGATCTGCTCCCAGGGGCCATCCCTCCTCGAAGCCGCATTTACCCCTTTCGGAACCTGACGACAAGGCTATGCGGGAATACATTTCGGCGAACCTTCAGTGTGGGTTTATCTGAAAATCAAGTTCTCCCACTGATGAGGGTTTCTTCTTTGTTTCCAAAAAAAAGACATTCTCTCAGACCATGTATCGATTACAGAGGCCTAAATAAAAAAAACGTAAAAAATTGGTATCCTCTACCCCTCATTTCTGAACTGTTAGACCGCTTACGCAAGGCCAAGATTTTCACCAAACTGGGTCTTCTAGGAGCTTACAATTTAATTAGGATCTTAGAGGGTGATGAGTGGAAGACAGCCTCCAATACCGTGAGTCACTATGAATATCTAGTCATGCCATTCGGCTTATGCAACACACCGGCCGTATTTCAAAATTTCATTAATAAGATCTTCCGGGATTTACTTGACCAATTTCTCGTAGTGTATCTGGATGATGACCTTATTTTTTTCCAGTTCTTTGACCGAACATCGGGCACAGGTTAGACTGTCCTCCAAAGACTTCGGGACCACTCCCTCTTTGCCAAGCTCGAAATGTCAGTTCGAACAAAAGAAGATTTCCTTCCTTGGGTAGTTTATCTCGTTGGTTTGAGATGGATCGTGCAAAAGTATCGGCAGTACAGAATTGACCTTTACCGACAGGCCTCAAACCAACTCAACGATTTCTTGGGTTTGCCAATACTACCGACGTTTTAATAGGAACTTCTCCAAGGTGGTTGCACCAATAACGGCTCTTACTAAGAAAGGGGCGAACCCTAAGATATGGCCCTCGGAGGCTCTTCTAACTTTTGAGAAGCTCAAGACTGCCCTTTCATCCACATCTGTGCTGATCCATCCAGATCCTACGAAACCCTTCGTGCTTGAAGTTGACTCATCTGATCTGGCAGCCGGAGCTGTCCTTTCTCAAATAAAGGATTTTCAGGGGAAACTTTACCCCCGTGCCTTCTTTTCCAAAAAATTGTCTGCCGTCGAAAGAAAGTATGATGTTGGGAATCTGGAACTTCTGGCCATGAAAATGGCTCTAGAAGAATGGAGACATTTGCTTGAGGGGTCAACTTCTCCGATAACAATCCTTACAGATCACAAGAACCTCAAATACATTGAAGGAGCAAAGAGACTCGGGAAGGGTCAGGCAAGGTGGGCTCTCTTCTTCACTCGGTTCAACTTTATGATCACTTATCATCCGGGATCCAAGAATGTCAAGGCAGATGCGCTATCCACGTAATTCACTCCTGACGGTTCCAAGGAGATTGAGCAGGGACGCATCATCCCATCTTCACAGATTATCTCTGCCGTATCATCTTCACTTCTGCAACAGATTTCAAAGGCTCAGGCAGAGGATCCTAGGTCAACATCCACTCGTTCAAACTATTTATCCCTCCCCAATTTCGTAGTGAAGTGTTACAATGGGATCATAACTCCAAGACGGCTGGTCGCCCGAGAGTTAGGAAGACGTAATTTCGTTGAACGGATCTTTTGGTGGCCAGAGATCTGCAAAGACGTGAAAGATTTTTTGGCAGCCTGCATTGTATGCTCCCAGACTAAGGTGCCGAGGACATTACCCTGTGGGTTGCTCCAGTCCTTGCCAGTCCCCACCCGCCCATGGACCCACCTTTCCATGGATTTTATTGTGGAGCTACCACTCGCCAGGGGTATGACTACCAAATTGCTTCACACGCCAAGCCCACTTTGTTGCCCTTAAGAAGCTACCCACAGCTTGCTTCACATACCAGGCCCACTTTGTTGCCCTTAAGAAGCTACCCACAGCTTCAGAACTATCTGAAATCTTTATTAAAGAGATATTTCGTCTTCATAGAGTCCCGACGGATATAGTCTCGGACCGCGGATCCCAATTCGTTTCAAGATTTTGGAAGGCCTTCTGCTTAAGAATGGACTTCTCCCTTCATTTTTCTTCTTCGTACTGTACCATTCTCAGCCCAACTGACTCACGGAAAGGGCCAATCAGTCCATAAACAATTCCTGCAATGTTTTTTTAATCTAAACTACAGGACATCTGGGTATCTGCTCCCGTGGGCCGTGTTTTCCCGCAACTCTATGAAGCACGATTCCACACTGGAATCTCCATTCTATTGTGCAAACGGGTACCGCCCTGCTGCCCATCCTCCTTCCAGTCCTCTCTCCGGAGTTCCTGCAGTGGATGATAAGATCCAGGAATTTCAATCACTCTGGAAGAAGATCCAGACCAATCTGACCAAAGCCACCATCCAGCAAAAAACCAAGGTGGATAAACGTCGATGACCACCTTCCCCATTTCAAATGGGAAATCAGGTTTGGCTGTCTACAGAAAATATCCTGCTGAAACCGCCTTCCTCCAAATTCAGGCCCAAGTTCATTGGACCTTACAAAATTCTGAAACAGGTCAACCCGGTGGTGTTAAAACTGGAACTTCAGGATAACTTAAGGATACCTCCAGTGTTCCATGTCTCCCTCTTCAAACCGTTAATCCAGAACGCTTTCTCTCCTCATATTCGTTTTAATCTTAGACCGTTTCTGGTGTAGGCCCAATAGGAATTTCAAGTACGCCAGATACTGGATTCACGTAGATCCCGTAGTGGGCTACAGTACTTGGTCCATTGGAAGGGTTATGGACTCAAAGAGAATTTATGGATTAAATCCAGGAATGTCGATGCCCCCAAACTGGTCCGGGTGCTTCATCAGAGATTTCCTACCAAACTGGCTTAGATCGCGCAGAGGTCTCTCCTAGAAAGAGCGGGGTACTGTAAGGATTCTGCCCGATCCATGCCAGGTTTTGCTGCCAGTTCGGTTTTTCCAGGTTGCCTACCTTTTCTGCTCAATTTGGCCATTGTGTGTACTGGCAGCCAGCTATATAAGGCTGCAGTTCCTGGTGGGAGTCGCCGAGCAAGGTTCTAATGTATAGTATACAGTTACTGTTGTCTTCGCTGTCACGCCTTACCCTTTCATTTGTTTGGATTTCCCTGTTGCAGACCCCGCACCGTGACCCCAACCACGCTGCTTTCTGCCTGCCCTGACCTTTGCCTGTTCACTGGACTTTGCACCACTGCCGCCAGTCCTGACCTGCCTGCTTTCCGACTTCGGAAACTCTAACTGGACTCTGTCCCAGAGCTCTGGTCCGTTATTCTGCATCCCTACGGGTCCGTTTCCTGAGTGAAGACGAGCACTGTCACAGCATTGCTGCAAAAGTTGAGGAAAGTGTCCAGTCTTCTGTTTGCAACCTACACTATCTTTATTTCACTGCAGATGAATCACTCCATACTGGCCTCAAGCCAATGGGAAAGTACAAAGGTTCATGCAAACGTTAAAGAAAACGTTAAAACAAATTGCTACCATCTAACACAAGGACCTGAACCAAGAGTTGTACAAATTGCTCGGAATCTAGAGTGCAACGCTACATTCTTATATAATTACAGCGCTAGAAGTTACAAGTTTTAACAGACCCCTACGTATCAAGCGGCCAAGTCCTCCAACAGTGCCATTATTTCCATGGCATCAGACTAGGAGATATACAGACCCTCATCTTCACAACAAAAAGCCTCCAATTGTCATTGGAGATTGGGTGCTGTGAAATAATTGATACTCCTTAATAATCTGGGGGGGAGTGGAATGACTAGAAGGTCATAATGTGTGCACCTTGCACTATACTAATGTGAAAGGAGGAAAAAACCTAAATGATATAACCTGTGTGATATAGGAACAAAAACTGCAATAAAGTGTATAAGTGGTGCTGGCAGGGAAAAGGTTAATGTTGATCAAAAAGATAAAGAAAAGCTCCCTGTACGCCGCACTAGAGATCACCTATATCTATGTTAAAACTTAATATTTAATAGTAAACAGTTAAAATTTGTTTATTGCAGCAGTAATGTGAACCAAAGTAATTAAAATAATGAAATAAAAACGGAGAGGTGAACTGTGTACCTAATAGAAATGACAGTGTAGAACAAAAACCACTATTGTCAATTAGAGTGTCCCACCACTATATAATTATACTAGAGGTGGTAGTGATTAAGCTACAATATTCTGTCATATGAAACCTACTCCTAGATGGTAGTGAGGGGTGTTGAAGCCACTACAGGTGAAACATATGTAGGGCAAGCTAAGCGTTACCACCTAGTACGCTGGCTATATCGGAGAGGTCTGTTGCCTATTCCTTTCAGAGTGTTTCGGAGACTTCATTAGGAAGCACAACACTGACTACTCCTTAACTATTATGGTTCATGGTTCACAGTACAAGACACATACTTTGTGATCTTGCATCAACTGCTAGTGTTCACCATGACAGACCCACAGGCTCACTAAATATTGAACCTGACGGTCTGGCACAAATGTGTATGTATACCTGATCTATTACTGTATCTACTTGTCAAACCAAGCGTACATATCAATTCAGGTTACACCCCTCACTACCATCTAGGAGTAGGTTTCATATGACAGAATATTGTAGCTTAATCACTACCACCTCTAGTATAATTATATAGTGGTGGGACACTCTAATTGACGATAGTGGTTTTTGTTCTACACTGTCATTTCTATTAGGTACACAGTTCACCTCTCCGTTTTTATTTCATTATTTTAATTACTTTGGTTCACATTACTGCTGCAATAAACAAATTTTAACTGTTTACTATTAAATATTAAGTTTTAACATAGATATAGGTGATCTCTAGTGCGGCGTACATGGAGCTTTTCTTTATCTCCTTAATAATCTGTCAACTCCACATCAACGTGAACCTTCTCAAGTCATACAAAATAAAAGTACGCTGATCATTGCTCCTTCCATGCAGTAACCATAGTGACAAGTAATGTGTATCATTTTCAGGCAACACCCACCTTTCTGATCCACCTGACTGCTATACTAGTTCACCAGAGCCACGAGATCCAGCAGGCAATGCACCAGAACCAGAGGATCATCCTGAAACTGTTCTGTCGCAAAAAAACGAAATGTGGCTCACATATAATATACACGAAGGGATATGGGAAATATGGTAATTGAAATAATTTAAATATGAATATATTTGGCATATTTAAATGATCTTGTGTATGCTCACAGATATCTTTCCATTTGAAATGTAAGTGACTCTATTGGGAAGTATGTAAGTCAATGGTACTCTATTAAACACTCTTTCTTTCTGTTCTTCCGCAAAATTACTCTTTCAGGGTCTGAATGTTTTAAAATTATATATTTGCTGGCAAAACTTGCCAATTACACTAAAACCAGACACATTTAAGTTAATTTCACTAGTTCTAGTGCTACGTTGCAACAACATTTCTTTTTGTAACTTGTATTTTTTTATTGTTTTTCAAACTAAGAACAAAGGAGAAAACAAAAGAGAGGGGGGAGGGGTGGGGAGCGGGTACAGAAAATAACTTACTTACTGATATAATCTTGCCCGACCAGGATATCTGGTATCTTGACCAGATCCCTAGGTCTTTTTTCAAGCTTTTGATAAGATTTGGGTAGTTTGCTCTATAGATATCATCATAGTTACAGAGTTACATAGTTACATAGTAGATGAGGTTGAAAAAAGACTTCCGTCCATCAAGTTCAACCTACACTGGCGACACACTTTATTCGAGCTCGGCTAGTCCCACGAATTCGGGTATACCCGGGTGTATTGAGGTTTGTGACTGTTTTCTGCCCGAGTGCATTGAGGTATTTTCCAAGCAGGGATTGAAGCATTTTATTCCCGCTGGCTGCAATACTGCACAGTATATATATATATACTGCATTACAATTCATGAATTTATGCCATCTGGTAGACACGCGAAGCATTGCAGCCTATTAAATCCTAATCATTATCATTTAACAGATCAGCCGCCCGTCAGCCAGGCATGAACCCAGGCTGGGAAGGCAAACGCAACGGGGCTTGTCAGAGGTGAGGAGCGGCGCATTCCAGGTATCTGCCAGGTACATACTGGGTATTTGCTCGAATAAAGTGTGTCGGTGCAGTATGCTAAATTTAGACAACAGATACTTTATCCTATATCTATACTTATTGATCCAGAGGAAGGCAAACAAAAACCCCCATTAAGGGGAAAAATTAATTCCTTCCTGACTCCAAGAATTGGCCATCGGATTAATCCCTGGATCAACATCCTTCCCATGTATACTTTCGGTATATCCCTGTATACCTTTCCCATATAAAAAGATGCCCAACATTTTTTTGAACAAATCTACTGTATCTGCCATCACAGTCTCCATGGGTAATGAATTCCACATTTTAACTGCCCTTACTGTAAAGAACCCTTTCCTTTGTTGTTGGTGAAATTTCCTTTCCTCCAACCTTAAGGGATGGCCAGGAGTCCTTTGTACTGCCCGTGGGATGAATAGTTCTTTTGAAAGCTCCTTGTATTGTCCCTGAATATATTTGTATATAGTTATCATATCCCCTCTTAGACGCCTCTTTTCTAATGTAAATAAATCTAATTTAGCTAGCCTCTCCTCATAAGTTAGATTGTCCATCCCCTTTATTAATTTGGTGGCTCTTCTCTGCACTCTCTAGTTCTATGTCTTTTCTTAGGATTGGTGCCCAAAATTGTACTCCATATTCAAGGTGTGGTCTTACTAATGCTTTGTAAAGGGGCATAATTATGTTTACTTCTCTTCCATCCATTGCCCGTTTGATGCAAGATAAGATTGTTTGCCTTTGCAGCTACTGCATGACATTGGGCACTATTGCTAAGCCTCCTGTCTACAAGCACTCCTAAATCCTTCTCCATCAAGGATTCCCCCAATTTTTCTCCATTTAATTTGTAAGTCGCCTTTTTATTCTTGTATCCCAAATGCATAACCTTACATTTATCTGTATTAAACCTCATCTGCCATTTACCTGCCCACGTTTCCAGTCTCTCCAAGTCCTTCTGAAGAGAAATTACATCCTGCTCTGATTCTATTACCTTACACAATTTAGTATCATCAGCAAAGATGGAGACTTTGCTCTCGATCCCAACCTCAATGTCATTAATAAAAAAGTTAAAAATCAGGGGTCCCAGTACCGATCCCGGAGGTACTCCACTCACGACTTTAGCCCAACCTGAAAAAGTTCCATTTATGACAACCCTCTGTTGTCTGTCCTTTAACCAGTTTTCAATCCAGGTGCATATATTATTACTGAGTCCAACTTTCTTTATTTTGTACATCAACCTCTTGTGTGAAACCGTATCAAAAGCCTTTGCCAAATCTAAGTAGACCACATCAACAGCATTACCCTGGTCTAGATTCCTACTTACCTCCTCAAAGAAACAAATAAGGTTAGTTTGGCAAGATCTATCCTTCATAAATCCATCCTGACTATTACTAACAATTTTATTTTCCATTAGGTATTCCTGAATATTATCCCGTATTAAACCTTCAAGTAGTTTCCCTACTATTGAAGTCTGGCTTACAGGTCTGTAATTTCCCGGTTGTGATCTAGCTCCCATTTTAAATATAGGCACCACATCTGCTTTACGCCAATCTTGTGGTACTGAGCCTGTGGAAATTGAGTCCTTAAATATTAAATATAATGGTTTTGCTATTACTAAGCTTAACTCCTTGAGAACTCTTGGATGTATGCCATCGGGGCCAGGTGCCTTATTTAGTTTAATTTTTTCAAGTCGCTTATGAACTTCTTCCTCAGTTAACCAATTGTTCATTAAAATGGAGGTTGTGGCGTCCTCCTGCGGCACTACTATTGAACTTGAGTCTTCCCTGGTTAACACAGAGGCAAAGAATTTGTTTAATACCTCAGCTTTTTCCTTATCTCCAATAATCTGCCTACCCATCTCACACTGAAAGGGTCCTATATTTTCTTAAGTTCTTCAAGAACTTTTTAGGGTTGACCTTACTTTCTATTGCAATCCTTTTCTCATTATCCATTTTTGCTAATTTGATTGCCCTTTTGCAATTTTTGTTACATTCCTTATAATTCTGATATGATGTCTCTGTCCCTTCTGACTTAAAGAATCTAAACGCCTTCCTCTTCTTGTCCATTTCCTCCCCTACCTGTTTATTTAGCCACATTGGTTTTGACATTTCTTTTATACTTATTACCCAAGGGTATATACTGATAAGTGTGCTTTTCTAACAATGTTTTAAAGACTGCCCATTTATCTTCTACATTTTTCCCTGCAAAAACATCATCCCAATGTATTACTACTAGATTAGACCTCAGTTTATTAAAATCTGCCTTTCTAAAGTTTAAAGTCTTTGTTGAACCCAAGTAATCTGTTTTTTGATAATTTATTTCAAATGAGACCATGTTATGATCACTGTTACCCAAATGTTCTAGGACTTGAATATTTGTTATTACTTCTACATTATTTGATATGACCAAATCCAGAACTGCCCCTCTCCTTGTTGGTTCCTGTTTGGGTCATATAATTGTCTTTAAGCACCCCCAAAAACCTGTTCCCTTTTGTTGTAGCGCTAATCTCATTGCCCCATTCTGTCTGGATAATTAATATCCCCCATTATGCAAACATGACCCAGTTTTGAGGCCTTCTCCATTTGCAAAAGTATTTTAGCTTCCTCAATCTCACAGATATTTGGTGGTTTATAGCATATTCCCACAAACATTTTCTTTATACTTTTACCTCCACTGCTAATTTCTATTCACAAGGTCTCTACATTTTCATCATTCCCTTCATAGACATCATCCCTTATAATAGGTTTTAGATCCGGTTTAACATATAAACATACTCCACCTCCCCTTCTATTTGTTCGATCCTTCCGAAAAAGAGAATAACCCTCTAAATTAACTGTCCAGTCATGAGTTTCATCCCACCATGTTTCAGTAATGCCTATGATATCATACTGCTCCCTTGCAGCTATTAATTCAAGCTCCCCCATTTTATCTGTCAGGCTTCTTGCATTAGCAAGCATACATTTCAGTTTTTTTTCAGCCTGTACTATTATCTTATCTGCTCCTTCTTTACTGTGCCCACTTTGTTTAGTTTTTCGAAGTTTTCTAGTATTATCTGTATTTACTATGGGTGTCTCACTGCTTGTCAAACTTGCACTTGCCCCCATTCTACCTCCATACCACCTTGTATCCTCATCTATTCCATTTAGTTCATTATCTGTTTCATTCCTCTCCCCCCTCTATCCTAGTTTAAAATCTCCTCCAACCTTTTTAGCATTGTCCCCCCTAGCACAGAAGATCCCTCTTCATTGAGGTGCAATCCGTCCCTAGAATATAGATGGCACCTCTCAGAAAAGGAGTCCCAGTGCTTTAAAAACCCAAACCCCTCCTTCCTGCACCACTTTCTTAGCCATGCATTAACCTCCCTGATCTCTGACTGTCTCCCTGCGGTAGCGCATGGCACGGGTAGTATTTCAGAAAATACTACCTTGGAGGTCCTTGCCTTAAGCTTTTGGCCTAGATCCCTGTAATCATGTTTTAGGACCCTCCATCTTTCTCTAACTGTCATTGGTGCCAACGTGTAGCAAGACTGCCGGGTCAATCCCAGCCCCCCCAACAATCTGTCTACCCGATCCGCAATGTGCCAAACCCGAGCACCCGGGAGACATCATAATGTCTAGTTATGTACACTGCCAGATATCTCATTTTGTCTGGCATCCATTTTATTGGGAATGTTTTCTTTAGTGCACTTTCTGTTTCTATAGGTATGTGTAGGCCTATAGCCTCTGATTTAGTGTGATTCACTTTGAAGTTTGATAATTTGCCAAATTCGTCTAATGCATCAAATAGGTTTTTTAGAGAAGTTTCTGGGTTAGTCATGGAAAGTAAGGTATCGTCTGCGAATAAGGACAATTTGTATATATTGCTTCCTATAGGCACTCTCTCTATCCCCTGGTTCTCTCTAATCCTTGATGCTAATACTTCAATGCACATGGCAAACAGCATAGGTGAGAGTGAGCATCCCTGTCTAGTTCCGTTGGAGACTTTAAATGGTGCTAAAGTGTAGCCTGAGGTACGTACTGTAGCTATTGGGTTGGAGTATAACGCTTTAATGCCCATGATGAAATTTTCGTGTATGCCCATCTCTCTGAAAACTCGAAACATAAACGACCAGTCCACTCGGTCAAAAGCCTTCTCGGCATCTAGCCCCAGGATCAGGGTGGGGCGTTGGTTCGTATTACTGTTGTGAATGAAATTAATTATTCTCCGAATGTTATCGGAAGCTTGACGTTCTGGGGTGAACCCCACCTGGTCCGGATGGATCAAGGTGTTTAGTACTCGGTTCAATCTAGTTGCTAAAATTTTGGCGAATAGTTTTATGTCTGTGTTGATCAGAGAGATGGGCCTATAGCTAGAACATAGCGCAGGATCTTTCCCTTCTTTTAGTATGACGATAATGGAGGCTTGTAAGGATTCTTTCGGCGGGGCTTCACCATCTAGAATCTTGTTGAACCATCGGACTAGGTATGGTTTCAATATGTTTTCAAATTTCTTATAGTAGAAGTTAGTGAACCCGTCTGGGCCCGGGGCTTTAGAGTTCTTGAGGGATTTAATAGCTGCTGATACTCCTCAAATGTTATTGGGGCTCCTAAATGGGCAGATTCTATTTCATCTAGTTTGGTTAATTTTTATGCTTTTATGTATTCATCTAGTTTTGTTTCTAGCTCCATATTATCTCGGGCTGGGTTTGTCAGGTTATATAAGTCGCTGTAGTATTGAACGAACTCTTTATTGATTTTGGCTGGGTTATACAGTGGCGACACAGTTTATTCTAATGCGACTAGAGCCGCGAGGTTTCCCGGCTTTGTTATTAAATTCCCTCGGCGTGCCGCGCGTCACCAATGCGCGGTCACGCTTCATCGGGAGCGTGCGCATGCCCAGGGCTCCCCGAAGGGAGCCCTGGTGTCCCGAGATGTGGGGGAAGGTGGTGGGGGGCTCCGGGGGACCCGGTGGACCTGGAGAGGGGAGCGGGATGCCTCGATCGGAGGACCGATCCTCCGAGGCTCTGGCGCGCGTGCGGGACAACCTGGCGAGCGCCCAGTATCTGTCGCGGCCGAGACCGGGCAAATGTTAGAATAAACTTGGCCGCGACAGTAAGTTAAATTATTTTGGTTTGTTTTAATGCTACATATATTAAGGCTCGCTGTTTTATTTCAGAGTTTGGCTGCCAATTGTCTGTCTGCTTTGTTGCCTTTTTCATAGAAGGTCTGGTTTGTCCACCTCATTGCTTTCTCGGTGTCTTCTATCACTATACCTTTAAGTTCTGATCTATCTTTATCAATCATGGCTCTAACGGGATCAGTTGGATTTTGTTGATAAATCTCTTCGTTATTACTAATGCTATAATTGAGGCTGTTTATCCTCTTTATTTTCTCCCTTTTCCTATAAGAGGCAATGCAGATTACCTTGCCCCTTAGAGTGGCTTTGTGCGCTGCCCATAGTGTGCAGTCGTTGACTTGGCCGTTGTCGTTTAGTGAGAAATAATCTCACATGTCAGTTTCTATGGCTTTTTTGGTTTTTGGTATCCTGAGCAGAAGGTCGTTCATACGCCAGAGTGTGCTTGTCAGCCTCTGGTGCATGTCTCTTATGGTTAATGATACCGGGGCGTGATCTGACCATGTTATATTGTCTATATCTGCTTTTGTTATCCGGCCAGCCAATTCTCTAGATATAAGGATTGTATTGTATGTCTTTATTGTATTGTATGTCTTTATTTATAAAGCGCCATTAATGTACATAGCGATTCACAGCAGTTATACACGTGGTAATCAAATAAATAACAGATAATATAAATAACAGATCATGGGAATAAGTGCTTTAGACATAAAAGTAACATTAAGGAAAAGGAGTCCCTGCCCCGAGGAACTTACAGTCTAATTGGTAGGTAGGGAGAATGTACAGAGACAGTAGGAGGGAGTTCTGGTAAGTGCGTCTGCAGGGGGCCAAGCTTTATGTATCATGTGTTCAGAATATCCACAGTGCTATTCATATGCTTCTTTAAGCAAGTGCGTCTTAAGTTGGGTTAAAAGTGGATAGAGAGGGTGCTAGTCGGGTACTGAGGGGAAGGGCATTCCAGAGGTGTGGGGCAGTTAGTGAAAAAGGTTTAAGGTGGGAGAGGGCTTTAGATACAAAGGGGGTAGAAAGAAGACATCCTTGAGAAGAACGCAAGAGTCTGGATGGTGCATAACGAGAAATTAGGGCTGAGATGTAAGGAGGGGCAGAAGAGTGTAAAGCTTTAAAAGTGAGGAGAACAATAGTGTGAGATGTGGGATTTGATCGGAAGCCAGGAGAGGGATTTCATGAGGGGAGATGCTGAGACAGATCTCGGAAAGAGTTGAGTGATTCTGGCAGCAGCGTTTAGGATAGATTGTAGGGGAGACAGGTGAGAGGCAGGAAGGCCAGACAGCAGGAGGTTACAGTAATCAAGACGGGAGAGAATGAGGGCCTGAGTCAGAGTTTTAGCAGTCGAGCAACAGAGGAAAGGGCGTATCTTTGTTATATTGCGGAGGAAAAAGCGACAAGTTTTAGAAATGTTTTGAATGTCAGGGGCGAATGTGAGAGAGGAGTCGAGTGTGACCCCTAGGCAGGGTGCTTGGGCTACTGGGTGAATGATCGTAGTTCCAACAGTAATGTGGAAGGAGGTAGTAGGGCCAGGTTTGGGAGGAAGTATGAGGAGCTCTGTTTTAGCCATGTTGAGTTTAAGGCGGCGGAGGGCCATCCAGGATGATATAGCAGAGAGACATTCAGAAACTTTGGTTTCTACAGCTGGTGTAAGGTCGGGTGTTGAAAAGTATATTTGTGTGACGTCAGCATAGAGGTGATAATTAAACCCAAAATATGTTATTAGGTCACCTAGAGAGAGTGTATACAGAGAAAAGAGAAGAGGTCCCAGGAAGGAGCCCTAGGGTACCCCCACAGAGAGATCAATAGAGGAGGAGGTGTTAGCAGAAGAGACACTGAAAGTACGATGGGAGAGGTAAGAGGAGATCCAGGATAGAGCTTTGTTCTGAATACCAAGAGTATAGAGAATGTGAAGGAGAAGAGGGTGGTCCACGGTGTCAAATGCTGCAGAGAGGACGAGTAATATGAGCAGAGTGTAATGACCTCTGTCTTTGGCAGCATGGAGGTCGTCAGTTATTTTAGTGAGGGCTGTTTCCGTGGAGTGAGCCAGATTGTAGAGGGTCTAGGAGAGAATAGGTGTTGAGAAAATGGAGCAAGTGAGAGAATACAAGACGTTCAAGGAGTTTAGAGGCAAAAGGCAGGAGGGAGACAGGTCGATAGTTAGAAAGACAGGTAGGGTCAAGCTTGCTGTTTTTGAGTAATGGTATGACTGTTGCATGTTTGAAGGAGGATGGAAAGGTTCCAGAGCAGAGGGAGGAGTTAAAAATGTGTGTGAGCGTAGGGATTATAGTAGGAGCAAGAGGTTTTAGGAGATGGGAGGGAATGGGGTCAAGAGGGCAAGTGGTAGAGGGAGAAGAGGCGATCAACAGCGACACATCCTCCTCTGAGACAGTGGAAAAAGAGTCAAGGAAGGCAGGAGGAGAGTTAGGAAGAGGTGTAGGATGGGAAGAAGAAAAAGAGGGGATGTTCTGACGTATGGATTCCACCTTTTCCTTAAAATAGTCAGCAAAGTCCTGAGTAGAGATGGAGGAAGGAGAGGCAGCTGAGGGTGGTTTGAGTAGAGTATCAAAGACAGAGAACAGTTGGCGTGGGTTAGACTTGTGCATGTTGATTAGTGAAGAAAAGTAGGCTTGTTTAGCTTGCGAGAGGGCAGAGTTGAAACAGGATAGCATAAATTTGTAGTGAAGGAAGTCTGCGAGAGTATGAGATTTCCTCCAGAGGCGTTCAGAGGAACGAGTGGAGGAATGCAGCATGCGCGTGTGGGAATTTAACCAGGGTCTAGGGTTAGAAGGGCGAGTGCGGCAGAGAGAAAGCGGGGCATGTAGATCAAGAGAGAAGGACAAGGCAGAGTTGTAGTTCCTGACCAGGTTGTCAGGGTCTGTAGCAGAGCTGAGAGAGGAGAGGGAGGAGTGTAAAGTGGACTCAAAGTCAGGTAAGTGAATAGAGCGCAGGTTTCTGCAAAACCGGGGGGGGGGTAGACGGAGGTGGAGAAGGGGATAAGCGAGAATGAAATGAGGTGATGGTCAGAGAGAGGAAAAGGGGAAATTGAGAAATCGGAGAGAGAGAAGTTTTTAGTGAAAACCAGATCTAAGTAGTGGCCATCCTTGTGGGTGCTGGCTGCAGTCCACTGTTGAAGGCCAAAAGAAGAGGTTAGAGAGAGAAAGTGGGAAGCCCAAGGGAGGGGGGGGGGGTCATCAATGTGGCAGTTGAATTCCCCAAGGAGAAGAACAGGGGAGTCTGAGGAGAGAAAGAAAGAGAGCCAGGATTCAACGTGAGAGAGAAAGGCAGAAGGGGGATGAGTAGAGGTAGGTGGGCGATAGATGACCGCCACGTGGACAGGGAGAGGAGAGAAGATCTGGACTGTGTGAACCTCAAAGGAGGGAAAAGCAAGAGAGGGGGGAATAGGAAGAGTTCGGTAACGGCAGAGAGAGGAGAGCAGGAGCCCCACGCCTCCACCCCTGCAATCAGGGCACGGAGTGTGGGAGAAGGAAAGGCCACCGTAGGAGAGGGCAGCTTCCAGAGCACAGTCAGACTGAGTGAGCCAGGTCTCAGTTATAGCAAATAGAAGCAGGGAGTGAGAGAGAAAGAAGTAATGCACAGAGAGGAACTTGTTAGAGAGGGTGCGAGCATTCCAAAGGGCACAGGAGAAAGGGAGAGAGAAGGGAGGGTGGCAGGGGATGGGTATGAGGTTGGAGGGGTTAACACAAGAAGGAGTAGAAGTTGCATGTGGGAGGCGAGGAAGAGAGCAAGTAGAAATAAGGCACGGACCAGGATTGGGAGAGATATCCCCAGAAGCAAGGAGGAGAAGCATGGAAAGAAAGAGAATGTGTGAGGATGAATTTTAGGGGTGTGTTTTAGTGCAGGGTGTATACACTGGCGACACACTTTATTCGAGCTCGGCTAGTCCCACGAATTCGGGTATACCCGGGTGTATTGAGGTTTGTGACTGTTTTCTGCCCGAGTGCATTGAGGTATTTTCCAAGCAGGGATTGAAGCATTTTATTCCCGCTGGCTGCAATACTGCACAGTATATATATATATATACTGCATTACAATGCATGAATTTATGCCATCTGGTAGACACGCGAAGCATTGCAGCCTATTAAATCCTAATCATTATCATTTAACAGATTAGCCGCCCGTCAGCCAGGCATGAACCCAGGCTGGGAAGGCAAACGCAACGGGGCTTGTCAGAGGTGAGGAGCGGCGCATTCCAGGTATCTGCCAGGTACATACTGGGTATTTGCTCGAATAAAGTGTGTCGGTGCAGTAGTTGTGTTGTGTGGTGATAGAGGGCGCAGGTAAGAAAGGAGTTCATGTGAACTGAGAAGTGGGGAAGAAAGGAGAGATGGAGATATATGAATAGAGTTAGAGACATAAGGATATAGTCAATGCGGGTGTATTGCCTATGTGGGGCTGAGTAGAAGGTAAATCCTTTGGTTATGGGGTTCATTAATCTCCAAGAGTTGACCAACCCGCTCGTTTTTATGTTTTGTTTAAGGGCAATTGAGCTCCTCAATCTCGAGTGGTGCTCTTTGCTCGTGAGTCTCGCCTTGTCTTTAGTTCAATCTATAACTGTGTTAAGATCACCTCCAATTATTAAGTAGCCCTTCTTGTTCTGGTTTATTATGTCTAAGGCCTCATTGATGAAGCTCTCCTGGTCGGTATTAGGGGCGTATAGGCATACTAGCGTTAGTTCAGCTGTGCCCAGTTTGCCTGAAACAATTAGCATTCTGCCGATCTTATCGCTTTTTATTTTTTCTACTTCAAAGGGGACGCTGGTTCTAATCAGGATGGCTACTCCTGCTTTTTTAATCTATCGCTGGTGAGTGGAAGATTTGGTGGAAATTCCTATCTTTTAACCGGACCGTATCTTCTCTATTTAGATGTGTTTCCTGAATCATATGTATGTCGCTTTGCCTAGCTTTGAGATCCCTAAACAATAGTCTCCTTTTCATGGGTGAGTTTAGTCCCTTTACATTCTGGGTGTTTAGCTTTAGTAATTTAGCCATGTACTTGTGTAAGATATCTTGCGTAGGTAAGCGTTACGGACATCTTTTTGTTATTGGGTGTCCTTTGAGGGTTTACAGGTTGCCTAGATCCTATTTTAGCTTGTTGTTTGGTTGTCTCTCTTCAGGTGTATACAAGTGTGTATTGATTGGGATGGAATGGGGGGTGTGGGGTAGAACTAAAATAACCTTGGGGGGTTTTAACCTGGTATGGGGTAGGGCCCTCTGTTGCTTTGGGCCTATTACTTTGCTTTTAGGGTGTTTGGGACATGCAGAATCATGAAAAAGTGAAGGGTGTGTGTGGGGTGCAATGTGGTACTTGCAGTCTGAAAGGTTGCGAACGTATACAGTCAGCATCTCTGTTGACCGGTTTGTTGGGTGACGTTCCTTTCTAGTGAGACAAAATGGAACTAGAACACATATATAAAGAGATAAAACACAACAGTCAAACTTTTGGAACAATCATAACGTAAAATGGAACACGGTTACATTGTTAGTTAAGCTAAACAAAGTCTTTAGAGGAATAATAATGGCTTATTCCTGCTTCTATCAAGTGTTTAGTTGTTCTACTCTCTTTTTCTCTCCCTCGTGCCCCCCGTTGCTCGCAACCTTCTATTTGAACCGGCATAGAAAGTCCGGGGTGGGTGCACCAAGTGGGATGAGCCTGTCTCTCCTATGCTCTCAGAGCTTTGTCAAGTTCAGGCTACCAAGCCTCAGTGTTTGAGGCATGGTAAGTTATCTTGGGTTCCTTGGCACTCTGGACCACATTTCTCGTCTCGGCTGTGGGCGTGTCCTCATTGTGCCGCTCTTTAATTCCTCTGGAATCTCTAGGCCCATCGTGGACATGAATTCCGGTCCTTCCTCTGGGGTTCTTAAGGTGGCTTGTTTTCCCTTGTGTGAAGCTTGGAGGCGGAAGGGGAAGCCCCACCTGTACCTGACGTCCTTACTTCTCAGGTAGCTTGTGATTTCTCTGAGTTCGCGTCTTTTGGCGATTGTTGTTGGTGCGAGGTCTGAGAAGATCTGTAGTTCTGCATTTTCAAAGGTGATCTTGTCTAGGTTTCTGACGTTGTTGAATATTTCCTCTTTGATGGTATAATAGTGGAGCCTTGTAATTATATCTCTGGGCCCTCTGTTTTCGAATTCTTTCGGTCTGTTATTCTGTGGGCTCTGTCCATTCCCAGCTTAGCGTTGGTAGCTACAGGGAGGATACTCTGGAATAGTCTGTTGAGGTAGGGCTTGATTTCTTCATTGGGGACTGACTCTGGAATGTTACAGATTCTGAGATTGTTCCTCTGAGATCTATTCTCTGCCTCTTCTTGGGCATCCTGGAGTCGGGCAATCTGTTCTTTTATTTGGGATATTTCTCCGTCGGTCTCCACTTGCTTTTCGGTGACCTCCTCCACAGCTACCTCCAGTCCTGTTGTCCGTTCTTTCACCTCCACGACCCTGGTATGGAGGCTCTGCATTGCGCTTTGCAGCTCCTCGTGGAACGCCTGCTTTATTTCTTTAACCCAGGCTTTTAGCTCATTTCTGATGTCTGGGCTTAGCTCTGCATCGGAGTCCAAGTCCATTTCCTCTGGATCTAGGGCTTTTGCTGCTTTACCTTTGCCTGTTAGTGAGGGCGTAACACTTCTTTTCGTGAAGAACATGGAGGCTTCTGGTTTACCGGACTTTCTGGGGGGAGCCATGTCGCCGGTGCTCAGCTGGAGGGTGTGCGAGTGTATCAGTCCTCAATCTTTCTTTTTATGCTTTATTTGTCTGCGTTAGGTTATAGAAACTCGGAGAAAATCTTGTTCTTCTTCTGGGCTTATTTCAGTACCACAGTTGCATCCCCTCACTTGGACATTTTGCTAATGCATGGGTCTAAGTGCATAAACCCTGGTTCTTAAGAGTTTTCGTCGGAGGTTGGGAGAGAGGAGGGGAGAGGGGGGGAAGGGGGCGTCCATGTGACCGGCTGCTCAGCACTTAGTTTCAGGTTTTGATGTTCAGATAGTGCACGTGTTATGTAGCTTGATGTTCAGTCCATTTTATTTAATAGATATCTATACATATATATTTAGGCACTGTACCGTGTATAAGTTTCACTGGATGTGCACTGAGCTCTGTCTGTGTTTTATGTTCTGTCAGTAGGGTCTCCCACAGATCACTCTGGGTTATCCTCTCTTCCCTCAGTCACAGATCACCGGCGGCCACCAAAGTGTGCAATGTATAAAATGTTTAATTCTTTGCTTTAGGGTTCAATGTCTATTTGCTGTGGTCACTTGTTGGGGGGAGAGAGGGGGGGCACTCTCGTATCTTCATTCTTGGCTGGAGTTGCTCTGAGGTGGGTCTGATGTGGGGACTGGGGGGGGGAGGCAGACTCCCCTCTGCCAGCTTTCCTTAAATGTGCAGACTGAGTGGCATCTGCAGGGAGCTGACCACTGAGGCACCGTTTGCAGACCGGAGGTGGGGGGTGAACCAGATGTCCACAGCATATTCTCTTCCGTCACAGTGTTGTGATACATGCATTATTTGAATGTTTTTATTCTAAGTGTACATTTTTAAGCCCTATAAAAGTTATGTTTTTAAGATTGGTCTGCACTATGGATACTTTTCCTTCTTTACATATACCACTGTTGCTGAGATTGGAGGTGTTCACCCCATCCGGAATAGGAGTTCCTCTTCTCGTCCAGAAATTGTTTCCAATTGCCCGTTTTTTATCTACATCTTGTGAGTAGGCTGTGCATATGAGCCAAGACATATCACATAGCGAATTCACAATTGTTTTATTGTCTACACTTAGATTGTTCTTTTGTTTTATTTCCCTTTATGCTCCCCCTGGATTGCGAACGGCATGACCAATCATGAGCCAGACCTGGTGCCCTCCTCCTGGCAGTACTTAAAGGCAGGACCGCCCTAAATGTAGTAGTATCCTTCTCCCATTGAGGAAGGCAGATCACACAACAGGGAGCCTGAGATTAGGGCCTTCCCTTGTACTCTTCCCTCCGGGGGATATAGAGTACGGACCATACCTCTGCCTCTGCTAGGGAGATGGGGAAGAGCTAGGACGGCTGCGGGTGCCCTTGGTTTATAGTGGCGGTCCAGGGACCATCCTTCAGTGAGAGCGCTGCATCGGGCAGAAGCCTGCCGTGTAACTGTGCTGTACAGAAGACAAACAGTTCTTGTTGTTATATACCTCCTGCCTGGTTATTAATACCATTTAAATGAACACAGAATTGTGTAGTTTTTTTCCATTTATAACTCGTTAGTGAAAATAAATGATTAGAGTAATATTATTTATAATAGCCATACTGTGAAAATAATATATTTTGTTAGTCTATATTATTAAATATCCGTCCTGGGACAAATACGTTTTGGTTGAAACATAGCAATTTAATGTTGTGCTAACTATAATGACAGACTAACTAAGGTTTACAACAAAAGACAGGGGTGCCCAATGCTACATAAAATTGACAAAACATATACATGGTAATAAGTATAAAGTTTAAGTCTGCATGCCAAACGTTCACAGTTTTAGTGTTAGGACCTGCATTTTTGGTTATACCTTGACGTTTCGTATGCACCTAGATGTGGTCAGGCATTTTTGGAAGGGAGAACCTTAGATCAGCCCAAGACAGTCAGGAGAGACATTACAACCAAAATGCTCGCATAAGAGTGTTTCACCCGGGGGACCAGGTAATGTTATTACCCAGTTGTGAGAGCAAACTCCTAGCAAGGTGACATGGCCCATTCAAAGTACTCTGCCGCACCGGTGATGTGGATTACGAGATCTCTGAATCAGGGTCCAGGAAGGGTAATCAAATTTACCATGTGAACTTGCTGAAACCCTGTAAGGTGCAGAGGTCTCTGTTCATACACCCGGTGGAAGAGGAAACAGACCTGGATCCTGAGCCCCCACAGGGGAACACCGTTGGTGAGGATCAAATCCCTATGGGTAGCCAGTTGTCCACTGAACAAAAAGGGGACTTGTTAGAAATATTTAAACAATTCAATTATTTTTTTTCTGATTTACCAGGGCAAACGTATTTAGTTTCACATGTGATAGAGACAGCACCTTGAGTAAAAGTACTTTCTCGTAACAGGTTGCCTGAAAGCCGTTAGGCCCTTGTAGAGAAGGAGGTACAAGACATGTTAAATTTAGGTTTGATTGAGGTGTTGTCCAATAGTTATGG